>NC_061512.1:61586638-61627978 GCF_022539505.1 Lolium rigidum | reverse complement strand
TTGTAGTTTTAGCCTTGAAGGTATGGCGTCATTACCTCATGCGTAACCGCTGTGAGATCTATTCAGATCATAAGAGACTGAAGTACATTTTCACCTAGAAGGAGCTAAACATGAGGCAGAGAAGATGGATAGAGTTGATCATGGACTATGACCTGGAGATTCACTACCACCCCGGCAAGGCCAATGTGGTAGCGGATGCTCTAAGTAGACAGCCGTGTCAGTTGAACTCCATGATCGCAGAAGAACAACCTAGTTTGTATCAAGAATTTGAGCAGTTTAGACTGGAGCTAGTTAGTGAAGAATTCCTAGCAAGCATTGAGCTCCAACCTACCTTGATTAGTCAGATTAAGGAAGCCCAGAAAGGAAATGCCAGCATTGATGGAATCAAGCAACGGATAGCTGCAGGAAAGGCACCGGGATTTACTGAAGATGAGGAAGGAGTTCTCTGGTACAACGATCGCCTCTGCGTACCAGCCCGGAGGAACCAAGATGAGAAAGGAGTTGAAACAAGTCATTCTGAAGGAAGCTCATGATACCCTGTATTCCATTCATCCCGGAGGAACCAAGATGTACCAAGACTTGAAGGAATAATTTTGGTGGCATGGAATGAAAAGAGAGATTGGAAGTTACATAGCCAAGTGTGACATCTGTCAATGAGTCAAAGCAGAACATCAGCGACCCGCAGGATTACTGCAGCCCTTACAGATCCCTGAATGGAAATGGGATTCTGTAGGAATGGATTTCATCACCGGATTGCCCAAGTCAAGTAGAGGAAATGATTCTATTTGGGTAGTCATTGATATGTTGTCCAAAGTAGCCCATTTCATACCAGTCAAAACCACCTACCAAGGCCCTAAGCTAGCAGAGTTATATATCTCAAGAATAGTTAGTCTGCATGGGACCCCAAAGTCAATTGTGTCAGATAGAGGATCCAATTTACCTCAAGATTTTGGCAGAAGGTACACGAAGGACTAGGAACCCGGCTGAATTTCAGTACGGCTTATCACCCGCATACCGACAGACAGACCGAAAGATTCAATCAGATCCTCGAAGATATGTTAAGAGCCTGTGTGCTAGAGTATGGATCAAAATGGGAAGACTGTTTGCCTTTCGCAGAATTCTCATACAACAACAGTTTCCAAGCCAGCTTGCAAATGGCCCCCTTTGAAGCATTGTACGGAAGGAAGTGTCGTACCCCATTGAACTGGTCGGAAGTCGGAAATTGTCAGATCTTTGGACCCGACATTCTCCGAGAAGCTGGAGAGAAGGTTCACAAGATCCGCGAATACCTCAAGACTGCCCAATCAAGACAGAAGAGTTATGCTGACAAGAGACGCCGAGAGATGACCTTCAACATCGGAGACTTTGTGTATCTGAAAGTATCACCCCTCAAAGGAATGCAGAGATTCCAACTCAGAGGAAAGCTTGCCCCTAGATATGTTGGACCCTTCAAAGTTTTTAGTCGCCGAGGAGAAGTATCATATCAGCTGGAACTACCGGAGGAAATGTCAGCTGTGCATGATGTGTTCCACATCTCGTTACTTCGAAAGTGTTTGGAAGTTCCTGAGAAGACGGAGGTTTTCAAAAACATCGATCACAGATCTGTGGATATCAACAAAGACTTGACCTATCGCGAAGTACCCATCCGTATCCTGGAAGAAACCTTCAGAACCACCTGCACCAGAAGTATCAAGTTTCTGAAGATTCAGTGCAGCAACCATACTGAAGAAGAAGCCACCTGGGAGCGAGAAGATTATATTAGGACTGAATTCCCCGATCTCTTTAGTTCCTAGTTTTCTTTAGATCTCGGGACGAGATCTTTTGTAAGGGGGAAGGATTTGTAACATCCCAACTTTCAAATCAATGAAGAAGATCAATTCCCTTATTCCAAATTTTGGAGTCAACAAAAACTTAAATTGAATTACTTGTGGTACATAGTGTGCATGCATGTAGATTGTGATCTTTGCCATGATTGTTTGTTTGGAGTGTGGAGCATGCTTGCTAAACCCTAAAACCCTATCCCATTTAAAAATCAAGGTGAAACAAAGAAAAAGAAAAATAAAAGAAAAATCATATGTGAGCAAATAGCCATATTTGCAAATCTTGGCCTATGCCATTTTCACTTGAGCTAAATGGTTTGAAACCATTACTAAACTCAACCTAACCCTAAATGAACCCAAAACAATGCCTTTTGGTCAAAGAAATTGAAAACAAATAAAAAGGAAATGAAAAACCTAGTCACATATGATAATGGTCACATGTGGCATTTTTAACATGATACCCACTTTGGACCCCTGTGGTTATTTATTTCTAAACCAAAATTTCTCAGCTCTTTGCTCCTCATCCAAGAACACAACAAGGTGACCACAATGGTGTTGACCAACCTTGCGGATTCATTTTCAAACTCTTATAAATGGCATGCAAAGTTGCAACTTTGAATCAGATTATAGATCAACCCCATTTTGAATTTCGCCAAACCTTTTCCATTTTGCAAACCAACACTATCACTAGGTGCCAAACATTATTTGAATCACACCCATAAAATATTTTGGCCAAATTCAAATTTGAATTTCATGCGGCCATTGTGTCGAGCACCTTGTGTGCACTAATCTGCCAACTACATACACTCTAATATCCAGTGGTTTTTAACCTAAACTCTAGCCCCATTGACCTTCCTCAGCACCCTCTCGAACCCCTTGAACAATGCCAAGCACTTGTACCACTGTACCTTGATGATTTTGACCAAGACATGGCCATGCCGAGGTGATCATGTCACCCACCATGCCATCATCCTCTCCTCTCACTTCTGGCTCACCTCACCTTGTCCTTGAGCCTCCCCTCTCTCTTCTGAACCTGCTGATTCAAGCCTTGGGCCGAGGAGAAGCGTGCAACGGCCAGCACAGGACATGCCCGTGTCAGCCACGACGCGCCAGAGCGTGCACGGACACACCCCTGGACACGATGGTGCACGGCCTCGCCTCGTCGCTGTCGACCTCCCCTCGCTCTCTCCTTTCTCCCACGCGCTCAGCACCTCACCAGCTACCTCCCAGACATGCTCACCTGCCCGCACAAGCCCTGTCACTGTCGTCCTCGTCGACGTCGTCCGCTGCAGTACCGCCAGACGCGTCATGTTCCCCGCCGCGTCAGACCACCATTTTCCGTGCCATGACGCTCGTGATGATCGCCGTGATGCCCTATACAGCACTGCATCCTCGCCAACATCACTGAGCCACTGTAGCACTGTCGCCACCATCGCCATGCCCGTGAACCGCAGCACCTCCTCGACCCTATAAAAGGAGCACTCCCCTGCACGAATTCTCCACACCAATCTCTCCTCTCTTCTCCCTGAGCCTCCTCGAGCAATCCCCTGTCCCAATTTCACCCACAGAGCCTCAATCGTTCGCCGGAGTGCCGCGGAGCTATCGTAGACGAAGTCGAAGCTAGGAGCCATCCCAGGAGAAGCCGCCGGTACTAGGAGCTTCGCCGTCATCGACAACGCCGCCCTGCTTCATCGCCGACGATCGCCGGACCTCCGGTGAGTCGCCAACCCCCTAGGCTCGCCGCCAGTAGGGTACGATCTCGTCGGAGACGACGATGATCATCTGTCGTTCGATCTGGATCTAATCCTACGGTCCACCGCTAGTGTACCGATTCGGTGTTTAAATAGTCGCTGACATGTGGAGCCCACTGTTAGGCGGCCCGTGCGTGCGAGACGCGTAGCTGGGCCAGCCTGCTTCTCTCTTTCTCTTTGGGCCGTTAACGTTTCCCGCCGTAGCCCAAATATTTGAATTCGATTTAATTCTTTTTAACTCAATTCAATACTAGTGCTTTGCTAGAATTTGAATAAAATCAAATATACAAATCCAAATGGAGTTATTCCAATTTTGCGTGAAAGCTTATGAAATTATCTAGCAAACCCCACTGGTCTCAAACCCTAGTTCATTAAAGATCACTTGCTATGAAAATAACAAGGCAGTGCCTTTTAAAAATTCAAACATTTATTAAAAATCAACCATAATGAATTTTGAGGTGATTACCAATTCTCATAATTCACTTTTCAAAAACTCTAATTTATTATGCAAAAATATGACATAGTTGTTTCATATGATCATGGGCTAGATTCAAATAATGGCTATGTAGTCATTTCTAGCCCATTTAAATTATTTCAAACTTAGTATTTCAAATCTATGAGATGTAGCATCTCATTTAAATCACTTTCCCAAGTAATGTGATGTGATGTGATGACTTTTGTTTCATGGCCTCATATGCTCTTATTTGAGGATATTAAATCTTAGTATATTTCAATGAGAGGAAATTATTTTCCTAACACTAAATCAGAAAACCTTAGTATGATGTTGAGTGATGATGATAGATCATCTTGAGTGAGCCATTAAGGCTAAGTAGTCTCCTTAAGTATTGTTTGGTGATTGTTGATACGCGTGAAGCACACGTCCGTTGGGAACCCCAAGAGCAAGGTGTGATGCGTACAGCAACAAGTTTTCCCTCAGTAAGAAACCAAGGTTATCGAACCAGTAGGAGTCAAGGAACACGTGAAGGTTGTTGGTGGCGGAGTGTAGTGCGGCGCAACACCAGGGATTCCGGCGCCAACGTGGAACCTGCACAACACAATCAAAGTACTTTGCCCCAACGTAACAGTGAGGTTGTCAATCTCACCGGCTTGCTGTAAACAAAGGATTAAATGTATAGTGTGGACGATGATGTTTGTTTGCGAAGAACAGTAAAGAATAAAGTTTGCAGTAGATTGTATTTCAGATGTAAAAGAATGGACCGGGGTCGATAGTTCACTAGTGGTGTCTCTCCGATAAGATAAATAGCATGTTGGGTGAACAAATTACAGTTGGGCAATTGACAAATAGAGAGGGCATAACAATGCACATACATATCATGATGACTACTATGAGATTTAATCAGGGCATTATGACAAAGTACATAGACCGCTATCCGACATGCATCTATGCCTAAAAAGTCCACCTTCGGGTTAGCATCCGCACCCCTTCCGAGTATTAAGTTGCAAACAACGAGACAATTGCATTAAGTATGGTGCGTAATGTAATCAACACAAATATCCTTAGACAAAGCATTGATGTTTTATCCCTAGTGGCAACAACACATCCACAACCTTAGAACTTTCCGTCACTCTGTCCCGGATTCAATGGAGGCATGAACCCACTATCGAGCATAAATACTCCCTCTTGGAGTCACAAGTATCAACTTGGCCAGAGACTCTACTAGCAACGGAGAGCATGCAAGAACATAAACAACACATATATGATAGATTGATAATCAACTTGACATAGTATTCCATATTCATCGGATCCCAACAAACACAACATGTAGCATTACAAATAGATGATCTTGATCATGATAGGCAGCTCACAAGATCTAACATGATAGCACAATGAGGAGAAGACAACCATCTAGCTACTGCTATGGACCCATAGTCCAAGGGTGAACTACTCACACATCAATCCGGAGGCGATCATGGTGATGAAGAGTCCTCCGGGAGATGATTCCCCTCTCCGGCAGGGGTGCCGGAGGCGATCTCCTGAATCCCCCGAGATGGGATTGGCGGCGGCTGCGTCTCTGGAAGTATTTCCGTATCGTGGCTCTCGGTAAAAGGGTTTTCGCGACGGAGGCTATAAGTAGGCGGAAGGGCAGAGTCGGAGGGCTGACGAGGGCCCCACTCCATAGGGTGGCGCGGGCCCCACCCAGGCCGCGCGACCCTGTGGTGTCGGCGCCTCGTCGCCCCACTTCGTATCCCCTTCGGTCTTCTGGAAGCTCCGTGGAAAAATAAGACCCTGGGCGTTGATTTCGTCCAATTCCGAGAATATTTCCTTTGTAGGATTTCTGAAACCAATAACAGCAGAAAACAGCAACTGGCTATTCGGCATCTCGTCAATAGCTTAGTGTCGTAAAATGCATATAAATGATGTAAAGTGTGTATAAAACATGTGAGTATCATCATAAAAGTAGCATGGAACATAAGAAATTATAGATACGTTTGAGACGTATCAATTGTTACCTCGTATCCGTGTATAGACGCTAGTACCGAAGGCTACGAGGAGGAGGAGGTCTTCTACGAAGAAGAAGAACACTTTGATCAATACACTAACCAAGGCAAGCTCTACTGTAACATCCCAATTTTTAATAAATAAAAGAAGGAGTTTCCCCAAATTCAAAATTTACAACCAACAAAAACTTTTATTAACTTGTGTGCCATGCATAGTGTTCTTTTCCAATCCTTGTGTTATTGCCATGATGTTTGCTTGTGTGCTCACCAATGATACTCAAACCCTACCTTTGATCCTTGGAAGATCACAAAGAAGAACAAAGAAGAAGAAAAGAAAGAAAATAGAAAATTGCAAAAACCCTCACATATGGCTTATGGCCATTTTTGAAAATCTTCACCTAGGCCATTTTGACTTGTGACATTGGTTGGATAATGTTTCTAAAAACTTAATAACACTTCTTGAATCAAAGAAACTCAAATCAAATCAAATTTGAATTCAAATTGAGCTCACATGAGATAATGGTCAAATCTGCCATTTTTATCATGATGCCCACTTTGAGCCTCTGTATTTAGAGATTTGTAAACCAAACATTTCCAACACTTTGCACCTCATCCAAGACCTCATCAAGATGAACAACTTTGGTCAAGACCATCCCTGCAAACTCTCTCTGGATTCAAAGTTATGCTCAAGCAAAGTTGGAACATCAAAGCAGATTCAAGATTGTGTCACTTTTGGATTTTTGCAAACCAACTCCATTTTGCACCCCACCACCACCATTATGCTCCAATATTTATTCAAATCAACTCCACCAAAATTCGTTTCAAAATTTGAAAATTTCTCTCTTGCGGCCATTTGACCAAGCACCTTGTGTGCAATTTTCTGCCAAACCAACACACCCTATTAACCAGCAGACCATGGCCAAAACCATCAAGCTTTGATCATCAAATGTACCCCTGTACCTCTTGCACCCTGCCAAGCACCATAGACAAGGATTGGAGCCAGAGATCGTCACCATTTTGACAAAACAAAGCCATGCGGTGCATGACATGCACACACACATGCCATTCCTCTCTCTGGTCCAATCCACCGTGCCCAACCATGTCAACACACTTCCTCTCACTCTCCTGGACACGCCAGTGCAGCCCATCGACGAAGAGGAGCAGCGCACACGCCAGGACGAGGACGCCCAGTGATGCACCGCGCACGCCAGGACGCGCACGGGCACGCACCAGAGCGTGCCAGAGCGTGACGTCGCCCCACTGCCCTACGACACCACTCGTTCTCTCCGCTCGCCAGCAGCAGCGCCACCAGGAGACGCCAGGACACGCTCACCTGCCCGGCGGAACCCTGTAGACGATGACCTCGTCGACGACCTCCGCCGGTACCCGTGACAGAGACGACACGCTCCCGCCCTTGTCACTGCCTTGTTTTCCCCGCAATCAAGCGCTACATGACCGCCGTGACGTCGCCGACCCGCCTGCGTCGTCGCAAGCCACTTTGCGCCCCTGTAGACACGTCGCCATGGATGACCTGAGCCGCCCCCTTCGGCCTCGCTTGCGCCGCTATAAAAGGAGGACTCCCCTCTATAACATCTCAAAAATTTCAAAACAAAGAAAATGAATTTCCCTTTTTCCAAATTTTGGAACCAACAAAAACTTTTATTCAATTAAGTTGATGCATAGTGATCTTGCTTAATTCTTGTGCTATTGCCATGATTGCTTGTTATTAGTATTTGAAATGATCTTAAACCCTAAACCTCACTCCTCTTTTCACCACCCAAGTTAAAATAAAATAAAAGGAAAATTAAATAAGAAAAAGGCCTATGTGCCTATGGCTATTTTTGTGAAACTTTACCCTAGTCCTTTCTCCTTTGTTTGGAGGATTGGAAAACCTTCATAAACCTTACCTATTACTTATCAAACCAAATCCAAAGTGAAACCAAAGAAAATAAAAAGAAACTAAAAATGCCATAGAGGCATATGAGAGTAAAATAGCAAATTTGTGAATTTAAGGATCTTGACCCTAGGACTTGTTGTGAATGGTTGGATCACTCCTCTATACCATTTCAACACTCAACAACATCAAATGGGTCAAGACAAATCAAATTAAAAATCAAATGCAACTTATGCATAGAGGCATATGTGGCACCTAGCCTTTTTACCCAAATCTTGTTCTATGCACTTATACCTTGATCAAATGGTGTGAAACCATCTCTAAACCTAATCTCACACTAATTGGACCCTCAACCATGCCCAAGTAAAGCAAGGGGAACAAATTACAAGATTAAGAAAAATTGGCATTTCACCTCTTATGTGTTTATGGCCATTTTTGCAAATCTTTGAGCTAGACCTTTTGGAATGGTTTCAATGGTTTGGAAATGTTCCTAAACTAATAAGAATCACTTTGGAGTCAAGAAAAATCAAATCAAATGGAGAGAAATCAAATAGTGGGAAAATTCAATTTTCCCTCATACACATTTAGCCACTTTGGCAAATCCTCAACCAAGGCTGAATTTGCTTGCTCCTTTGGTTGTAAAACACTTGTATATCTTTTACAAACTCAAATGCATCAAAGAAACCAGAATCAAATCAAAGAAATTTGCAAATGCCAACTTACATATGATAATGGTCATGTGACCATTTTATAACATGTTCACCACTTTGCACCCCTGGTTTTGACTTTTCTTAAACCAACCTTGGTCAACACTTGCCACCTCATCCAAGACCATGTAAAGATGAACCACTTTGCTGTTGACTACCAGTGCTGACTTTGACCAGGTTGACCAGAATAGATGAGACAAGTGGAGACATTGAAATAAAGAGAAGATAACCCCCATTTTGAAATCTTGCAAATCTTCACCAAATTGACCACCTCCACCACCATTGTACCTCTCTGATTATATGAATGAGATCCACCAAAAATATTTCCAAAATTTGACAAAAATCTTCATGCGGCCATTTCATCAAACAGTTGGCAGGCAACAATCTGATTTCAACATACACTCTAATATCCACTGGTTTTTAGCCGCCACCACTTTCCATTTGTGATCATCAACTTCCTTGTACCTCCTCTGCATCATCCTATGCCCTGCAACCCTGCTAAAAGTGAAGAAATGATCAAGAACTCCACCATGCCGGCCATGATGGACACACTCATGCCAAACCCTACCCTGGACCTCACCTCTCCCTCCAACCTTGCCAAACTAGCCTCTCTCACTTTACTGAGCAAGCTAGACAAGGTTCTGGGACAAGAGGAAGCCTCCACAGCCCTGGCCTAGACCGTGATCACCACGCTAGGGCACGCCAGCGCGCGCACTGGCATGTCACTGGACGCCACAGGACACTGCCTCGCCCGGTCGCTCTCGTCCTCCCCTCGCCTCCGCCGTTTGCACACGCATGCTCCTACTCACCTGCTCCCTCCTAGACATCCTCACTGGCATGCGGAAGCACTGGCAACGTCGCCATGATCGAAACCCTGCCGCGCCCGTACTGCCAGGACGACGACGACGCCAGCACGCTCTCGTACTCCCCTCGCTGTCCCTTCACGCGCGTCGTGCTCGCCATGATGCCCAGAAGCGCACGCCCCTATCGTCTTGCCCCTTCGCGCCCTGGAGCGCCATTGACGTCGATGACCACCACGGCACCCCCACAGCACCCCTTCACCCTATAAAAGGAGAGCCCCCGCGCCTAATTTCTTCACACCAACAAGCTCTCCTCATCTCTCTGATCCTCCTCAACATCTTCCCCTCCTCAATTAAGCCCCACACCGCTCCAATTGCTCCGTCGATCGTCGGAGTCCGCCACGGTACAATCCTGCGATTCCGTCCACCCCAAGCTTCGCCGCCGGTACCAGTCAACTCCTCGTCGTCGACAACATCGTCTAGCATCAGTGCCGCCCCTCGCCGGAGCTCCAGCTCGCCGCCGACCCCCTACCTCCGCCGCGGCAGCAACGTCTTCCCCCCGACGAAGACGACGCATCTGCACCGCTCGATCCACTTCTAGTCGGACGGCTCGTGTTGCAAGGTACCGCTTCGGCGAGTTACTCTCACTGACCACTGGGACCCATTGTCAGCTGGCCCGAAACGTTACTGGGCTGGTGTTTCTCTGTTTCAAACCAATTCGGCCCATTTCTTTTCCCGCCTAGCCCATTTAGCCTTTTTCGAATTAAACTGTTTAAGTGAGATTTCAATACTGATCCTTTGCCATATTTTGAATAGTTTCAAATCTACAAGTCCAAATTTAGCAAATCAAAATGTTCCAGAAATCTTATGAAATTATCTAGCTAACCCCACTGGATTCAACCTCATATCTTGTGTAGATTTTGAACAGCAAAAATAACAAGAAAGAGACTTTTCAGTATTCAAATAAATCTTGAAAATCAACCAATTTGAATTTGGAAGTGAATCCAATTGCTATAATTCACATTTCACAAACTCTAATTGTTTATGTAAAAATATTATATGGGTTCTGTACATGATCATGGGCTAGAAGCAAAATATTGGCTATGTAGTCAATACTAGTCCATTTAAACTATTTCAAAGTCTTAGGAATTTAAATCCATGAGGTGTAGCACCTCATTTAAATCATTTTCTCAAGTGTTATGAAGTAATGTGATGAACTCTGTTGCATGGGCTCATCTTTGCTCACTTGGGGAACTTAAATCAAATTAGTATTTAAATTACAATGGTTATTTAAATCACATGAGATGATGAATCTCATTTAAATCACTTTCCTCAAATGATAAGTGTGAAGTGTTGACCTTGGTCAATGATACGTCTCCAACGTATCGATAATTTCTTGTGTTCCATGCCACATTATTGATGTTATCTACATGTTTTATGCACACTTTATGTCATATTCGTGCATTTTCTGGAACTAACCTATTAACAAGATGCCGAAGTGCCGATTCTTATGTTTTACTGCTGTTTTTGGTTTCAGAAATCCTAGTAAAGAAATATTCTTGGAATTGGACGAAATAAAAGCCCGAGAGGCCTATTTTCTCACGAAGCTTCCGGAAGTCCGAAGACGAAACGAAGTGGGGCCACGGGGGAGCCAAACCCTAGGGCGGCGCGGCCCCCCCTTGGCCGCGCCACCTTGTCATCCGGGGCCCCTGTGCCCCCTCTCGACTTGCCCTTCCGCCTACTTAAAGCCTCCGTGACGAAACTTCCAAGATCGAGAGCCACGATACGGAAAACCTTCTCGAGACGCCGTCGCCGCCGATCCCATCTCTGGGGATCCCGGAGATCGCCTCCGGCACCGCTGCCGAGAGGGGAATCATCTCCCGGAGGACTCTACACCGCCATGGTCGCCTCCGGAGTGATGAGTGAGTAGTCTACCCCTGGACTATGGGTCCATAGCAGTAGCTAGATGGTTGTCTTCTCCCCATTGTGCTATCATTGTCGGATCTTGTGAGCTGCCTATCATGATCAAGATCATCTATATGTAATTCTATATGTTGCGTTTGTTGGGATCCGATGAATAGAGAATACTTGTTATGTTGATTATCAAAGTTATGCTTATGTGTTGTTTATGATCTTGCATGCTCTCCGTTACTAGTAGATGCTCCGGCCAAGTAGATGCTTTTAACTCCAAGAGGGAGTACTTATGCTCGATAGTGGGTTCATGCCTCGCATTGACACCTGGGACGAGTGACAGAAAGTTCTAAGGTTGTGTTGTGCTCGTTGCCACTAGGGATAAAACATTGATGCTATGTCTAAGGATGTAGTTGTTGATTACATTACGCACCATACTTAATGCAATTGTCTGTTGCTTTGCAACTTAATACTGGAGGGGTTCGGATGATAACTCTGAAGGTGGACTTTTAGGCATAGATGCGGTTGGATGGCGGTCTATGTACTTTGTCGTAATGCCCAATTAAATCTCACTATACTCATCATGATATGTATGTGCATTGTCATGCTCTCTTTATTTGTCAATTGCCCAACCGTAATTTGTTCACCCAACATGCTGTTCGTCTTATGGGAGAGACACCTCTAGTGAACTGTGGACCCCGGTCCAATTCTCTTTACTGAAATACAATCTACTGCAATACTTGTTTTTACTGTTTTCTCTGCAAACAATCATCTTCCACACAATACGGTTAATCCTTTGTTACAGCAAGCCGGTGAGATTGACAACCTCACTGTTTCGTTGGGGCAAAGTACTTTGGTTGTGTTGTGCAGGTTCCACGTTGGCGCCGGAATCTCTGGTGTTGCGCCGCACTACATCCCGCCGCCATCAACCTTCAACGTGCTTCTTGGCTCCTCCTGGTTCGATAAACCTTGGTTTCTTTCTGAGGGAAAACTTGCTGCTGTGCTCATCATACCTTCCTCTTGGGGTTGCCCAACGAACGTGTGAAATACACGCCATCAGTCAACATGTGATCATACGTAGTTATTTGAGAAGATTAAATCTTAACAAGATTCAATGAGAGGAAATTATTTCTTCCAAACTAAATAGAAACCCTAATCCATATTTCAATGAGAGGAAATTATTTTCCTAATACTAAGTAAGGAAACCCTAGCATAATTTTGGGTAGCCATGTTAAGTAGTGATGCTAGATCATTTGTGTGAGCCATTAAGGCTAATTAAGTTTACTTAAGTGTTGTTTGGTGATTGTATCCCCGTATTCGTTTATAGACTCTAGTACCGGAGATTATCAAGAGGAGGAGGTATTCTACCAAGAGGAAGGAGAAGAGAACTTTGAGCACTACCCCAACCAAGGCAAGCTATTACCAATGCAACTAGACTAATGCAAAGCTCTACAAGAGCAAGGCACCATTACTTTTTACTTTTTACTTTACGCTTAATGCTCCTATCCCAAGTTTTTACCTTACAAGCTTTACAAAATTTTGTTTATCAATGTACTTTTTGATTCATGATTCACTTAGTTTAGTTATGGTGTAGTACAAGAGTATCAAACTTAGCCTATAGCAATACAAGTGATTAGCACCCTCATGACTAGTTGCTAGTGCTAAACTAAAATTGACTACTATAAATGGGAACTTGTGAAAACCAATGACTTTGAAAACCTTGGAATGATGAGTCATTCTATTGAAAGATTTTGAAGGTGAATATGACTTGTGAATGACTTGGTGAAACTTACCAAAAACTGATGGTTGGGTTCGGATGCGATACCATTCCAATTCTTAAGTATCCCCACAATACCTGAATCTGGGTAAGGCTTAACTGGAAACTTATGTATTTTAGTATGGGTTCCCTCTGAACAAGCGTCATAGGGGTTATGCCAAGGCTGCCTCCCTCGAAAGTGAAATGACGTGAAATGAGGTGAATGTCCTACCCAAGCCCCGTGCGGTTCCGGGTTGACCGTTTGTTTTCACCGGGAGGCCAAGCTCATGGGGAGAGGTGCCTATACTAGGGTATGTAAATGAAAGGTTAGGATTGGTAGTTCGCGTCATCGCGTACGATAAATCAGGGCCGATTACCCCTGACGAACTATTGCAATTATTGTGGCACAAGTATACAACCTCTGCAGAGTGTAAACCTATTCGAATAGCCGCGTCCGCGGTCATGGACAGTTGGAAAGGCCATACTGTTCCGTCATCAGAACTTTTCTAAAAATATGAATGGTGACTTGTGACTTGAATTGAAAGGTGACTTTGAATCACAACTGAGTTGTGGGAATGACACTAATGTTCCCACTTAAGTTAGGCAAATGAAGAGGCTTTGATTAATAAAGTGTTTATGAAATAAAACTGGCTTTATGCAAATGAAACTAGAGTTTAGCACCCCCTTACTATAGTTGATAGCATTTACCTTAGTATTAGTTTGCGAGTACTTTAAAGTACTCATGGCTGTGTCCCTGGCTATTGAAATGGCCAGACTATGAAGAGGAGTATCAGAACCCGGAAGAAGGACAACAGGACGTCTACGACAACTAGGATCACTCCTGACGTCAGTAGTTGCCTGTGGAATAAATGGACTACTACTACGCTACTTCGCTTCCGCTATGTGTTTTGTAATTGATCAATAGATCATCTATTATTGTAATGAGACTGGATCATGTGATCCTTTATTTGTAAGACAATTATGGTATGTAATGAATGATGTGTTGTGATATCAATCTATTATGTCTCGCAAAAACAATATTCCTGGGATTGCGAGGAATGGCATAATAGGCATCTGGACTTAAAAATTCAGGTGTTGACAAGTTGGTATCAGAGCCATTGTTTAACCTTAGGAGACCCTAGTTAGAATGGACGTCTGAAAAACTTAGTTTCAAAAACCAATGACGTGAATATTTATAAAAACTTATTCTCACCCTTATCCTTAAGATCTTTTTCAAAGTAAGAAAATCCATGCTCTACTTTCTTTGCAATTCTACATAAAAGTTTGCACACTTGATTACTTCATTAACCTACTTATCCTAATTGCTCACAGATGGAGTACCAATGTGAGTCTTATCAGCTTGGCCACGGAGGAAATCTGATGTTCGAGAAGGATTTGGAGCAACTAGTGGAGTATTTAGGACGCCCGTATCCCGAGTTATTCGGAATACCCCTCAACCATCCATCAGGAGGATCACCCCGGTGGGAAGTTACTGCAGATCTGAGAGGAAAGCTTGGAGCCCCAATATGGGAAACCATCTGGTTTTCTGTAACGGGAGACACTTGGAAGGATGGAATAGCCAAAGCCATGCAGGAAGCAATTGCCCGTCTGTGTGGACAAAATGAGAACAAGATCAAGAACACTCGCGTCTTCTACTACCCAAGACATGACCCCATGGGAAGACCAATAACCATGCCACCGCACCCGGAGATGAACTACTATGTCGCCTGCCTGGACTTTCTGCTGCACAAGACCCGCAAGGAGTTGGACAACGCCCGTCAAGCACATTACCCCTGAAGACGAAGAATCCACCCTGAAGAATAGTATCATTAAAATCACTATCGTAGGTGTGAGTTTGTATCAGGATCCCCTTGTATCGTAGAACGAATGAATGGTTCTTCAAACCAACGGTGTGTTAGCTTTGTAATATGTGATGTTTGGAATGAATGAAAAAGTGTTGTTGGTTTTTACCCCCGCAACAGTACTCAATTTTTCAAAGTTATGAACTTTTTAAACTTTAACAAAACAAACCATAGAAATTTCCTTCTTATCTTATCATCTATCTAAATGTTCAGATGGCCCCACCAACCCGCAGCACCAACCAAGACGCAATGATGCAGATGCTTCAGATGATGATGGCAGACCGAGAAGTCGAAAGAGCTGAAAGACAAACCAACATTGCTGCACTGCAACAGATAGCTCAGAACAATCAAGGCCATGGAAACCACGATCACCCCTGGGTCGAAGCTGAAGAATTTTCAGAACACCAACCCACCAATGTTCAACAAGACTGAAGAGCCACTTGACGCTGATGACTGGCTCCAGACAATGGAGAACAACCTCGAAGTTGCGGGAGTAGAAGCCGTAGAAAAAGTACTGTTTGCCACCCACTATTTGTCAGGACCTGCCAGAGCCTAGTGGACAAGTGCCCGTGCAATGAATGCGGGACAGATGATGACCTGGGAAGACTTCAAGACAAAGTTCAGCAAATACCATGTGCCCCAAGGACTGATCAAGAAGATGAGAGACGAGTTCCGCGAACTCAAACAAGGAAGGATGTGCGTGGTGGAATTCTGCGACAGGTTTCTCACTCTGTCAAGGTACGCCCCAGATGAGACCGACACCAATGAGAAGAGAAAGGAAAGATTTCTGAACGGACTGCATGATGAGATGCAAACGGTGTTAGTGAACATTCCGTTCGCTTACTTAGAATCCCTCGCGGACTCAGCTATACAGATGGAAGGAAAGCTGCATCAGGCCAATGAGAACCGCAAGCGCAGGATGATGAACCAGAATGGACCCCACCATACCCAGAAGTACCGCAACAACTCCTCTGGAGGATTCACCCCAAGACACAACAAGCCCCCTGCTCGGAATTATCGCCCCAACTACACCAACAACATCGGAGGACCCCCGAAGCCCGGAGGTAACAACAACAACAACCATCACAACAACAACAACAACCACAACAACAACAACAACAACAATGGGAACAACAATACCAACACTGGCCCGAGGACTGGGAGCAATGCCATCCCCGTCACCCCCAAGGACAAGGCAACCATCACCTGCTATGAATGTGGCACTGTAGGCCACTACTCAAATGAATGCCCCAAGAAACTTGCAAAGACTGCCCGCAATACTGCTGCACCTGCCCAGCAACAGCGCCGCTTCGCAGGTAGAAGGAACAAGAACAACAACAACGGCCGCTTCTACCACATGAGTGCCACAGAAGCTCAGGAAGCACCCCAGGCCATGCCAAGTATGTTTTCCTGTTAATCCAATTTCTCAATCTCTCTTAGGAACCTAACTTTTCTTAAAATCTCGGGACGAGATTTATTTAAGGGGGAAGGGTTTGTAACATCTCAAAAATTTCAAAACAAAGAAAATGAAATTCCCTTTTTCCAAATTTTGGGACCAACAAAAACTTTTATTCAATTAAGTTGATGCATAGTGATCTTGCTTAATTCTTGTGCTATTGCCATGATTGCTTGTTATTAGTATTTGAAATGATCTTAAACCCTAAACCTCACCCCTCTTTTCACCACCCAAGTTAAAATAAAATAAAAGGAAAATTAAATAAGAAAAAGGCCTATGTGCCTATGGCTATTTTTGTGAAACTTTACCCTAGGCCTTTCTCCTTTGTTTGGAGGATTGGAAAACCTTCATAAACCTTACCTATTACTAATCAAACCAAATCCAAAGTGAAACCAAAGAAAATAAAAAGAAACTAAAAATACCATAGAGGCATATGAGAGTAAAATAGCAAATTTGTGAATTTAAGGATCTTGACCCTAGGACTTGTTGTGAATGGTTGGATCACTCCTCTATACCATTTCAACACTCAACAACATCAAATGGTTCAAGACAAATCAAATTAAGCAACCTATGCATAGAGGCATATGTGGCACCTAGCCTTTTTACCCAAATCTTGTTCTATGCACTTATACCTTGACCAAATGGTGTGAAACCATCTCTAAACCTAATCTCACACTAATTGGACCCTCAACCATGCCCAAGTAAAGCAAGGGGAACAAATTACGAGATTAAGAAAAATTGGCATTTCACCTCTTATGTGTTTATGGCCATTTTTGCAAATCTTTGAGCTAGACCTTTTGGAATGGTTTCAATGGTTTGGAAATGTTCCTAAACTAATAAGAATCACTTTGGAGTCAAGAAAAATCAAATCAAATGGAGAGAAATCAAATAGTGAGAAAATTCAATTTTCCCTCTCATACACATTTAGCCACTTTGGCAAATCCTCAACCAAGGCTGAATTTGCTTGCTCCTTCGGTTGTAAAACACTTGTATATCTTTTACAAACTCAAATGCATCAAATAAACCAGAATCAAATCAAAGAAATTTGCAAATGCCAACTTACATATGATAATGGTCATGTGACCATTTTATAACATCTTCACCACTTTGCACCCCTGGTTTTGACTTTTCTTAAACCAACCTTGGTCAACACTTGCCACCTCATCCAAGACCATGTCAAGATGAACCACTTTGCTGTTGACCACCAGTGCTGACTTTGACCAGGTTGACCAGAATAGATGAGACAAGTGGAGACATTGAAATAAAGAGAAGATAACCCCCATTTTGAAATCTTGCAAATCTTCACCAAATTGACCACCTCCACCACCATTCTACCTCTCTGATTATATGAATGAGATCCACCAAAAAGATTTCCAAATTTTGACAAAAATCTTCATGCGGCCATTTCATCAAATAGTTGGCAGGCAACAATCTGATTTCAACATACACTCTAATACCCACTGGTTTTTAGCCTCCACCACTTTCCATTTGTGATCATCAACTTCCTTGTACCTCCGCTGCATCATCCTATGCCCTGCAACCCTGCTAAAAGTGAAGAAATGATCAAGAACTTCACCATGTCGGCCATGATGGACACACTCATGCCAAACCCTACCCTGGACCTCACCTCTCCCTCCAACCTTGCCAAACTAGCCTCTCTCACTTTACTGAGCAAGCTACACAAGGTTCTGGGACAAGAGGAAGCCTCCACAGCCCTGGCCTAGACCGTGATCACCACGCCAGGGCACGCCAGCGCGCGCACTGGCATGTCACTGGACGCCACAGGACACTGCCTCGCCCGGTCACTCTCGTCCTCCCCTCGCCTCCGCCGTTTGCACACGCACGCTCCTACTCACCTGCTCCCTCCTAGACATCCTCACTGGCATGCGGAAGCACTGGCAACGTCGCCATGATCGAAACCCTGCCGCGCCCGTACTGCCAGGACAGCGACGACGCCAGCACGCTCTCGTCCTCCCCTCGCTGTCCCTTCACGCGCGTCGTGCTCGCCATGATGCCCAGAAGCGCACGCCCCGATCGTCTTGCCCCTTCGCGCCCTGGAGCGCCATTGACGTCGATGACCACCACAGCACCCCCGCAGCACCCCTTCACCCTATAAAAGGAGAGCCCCCGCGCCTAATTTCTTCACACCAACAAGCTCTCCTCATCTCTCTGATCCTCCTCAACATCTTCCCCTCCTCAATTAAGCCCCACACCGCTCCAATTGCTCCGTCGATCGCCGGAGTCCGCCACGGTACAATCCTGCGATTCCGTCCACCCCAAGCTTCGCCGCCGGTACCAGTCAACTCCTCGTCGTCGACAACATCGTCTAGCATCAGCGCCGCCCCTCGCCAGAGCTCCAGCTCGCCGCCGACCCCCTACCTCCGCCGCGGCAGCAACCTCTTCCCCCGACGAAGACGACGCATCTGCACCACTCGATCCACTTCTAATCGGACGGCTCGCGTTCAAGGTACCGCTTCAGCGAGTTACTCTCACTGACCACTGGGACCCATTGTCAGCTGGCCCGAAACGTTACTGGGCTGGTGTTTCTCTGTTTCAACCAATTCGGCCCATTTCTTTTCCCGCCTAGCCCATTTAGCCTTTTTCGAATTAAACTGTTTCTGTGAGATTTCAATACTGATCCTTTACCATATTTTGAATAGTTTCAAATATACAAGTCCAAACTTAGCAAATCAAAATGTTCCAGAAAGCTTATGAAATTATCTAGCTAACCCCACTGGATTCAACCTCATATCTTGTGTAGATTTTTAATAGCAAAAATAACAAAACAGAGACTTTTCAGTATTCAAATAAATATTAAAAATCAACCAATTTGAATTTGGAAGTGAATCCAATTGCTATAATTCACATTTCACAAACTCTATTTGTTTATGTAAAAATATGATATGGGTTCTGTACATGATCATGGGCTAGAAGCAAAATATTGGCTATGTAGTCAATACTAGTCCATTTAAAATATTTCAAAGTCTTAGGAATTTAAATCCATGAGGTGTAGCACCTCATTTAAATCATTTTCTCAAGTGTTATGAAGTAATGTGATGACCTCTATTGCATGGGCTCATCTTTGCTCACTTGGGGAACTTAAATCAAATTAGTATTTAAATTACAATGGTTATTTAAATCACATGAGATGATGAATCTCATTTAAATCACTTTTCTCAAATGATAAGTGTGAAGTGTTGACCTTGGTCAACATGTGATCATACGTAGTTATTTGAGAAGATTAAATCTTAACAAGATTCAATGAGAGGAAATTATTTCTTCCAAACTAAATAGAAACCCTAATCCATATTTCAATGAGAGGAAATTATTTTCCTAATACTAAGTAAGGAAACCCTAGCATAATTTTGGGTAGCCATGTTAAGTAGTGATGCTAGATCATTTGTGTGAGCCATTAAGGCTAATTAAGTTTACTTAAGTGTTGTTTGGTGATTGTATCCCCTTATTCGTTTATAGACTCTAGTACCGGAGATTATCAAGAGGAGGAGGTATTCTACCAAGAGGAAGGAGAAGAGAACTTTGAGCACTACCCCAACCAAGGCAAGCTATTACCAATGCAACTAGACTAATGCAAAGCTCTACAAGAGCAAGGCACCATTACTTTTTACTTTATGCTTAATGCTCCTATCCTAAGTTTTTACCTTACAAGCTTTACTAAATATTGTTTATCAAAGTACTTTTTGATTCATGATTCACTTAGTTTAGTTATGGTGTAGTACAAGAGTATCAAACTTAGCCTAGAGCAATACAAGTGATTAGCACCCTCATGACTAGTTGCTAGTGCTAAACTAAAATTGACTACTATAGATGGGAACTTGTGAAAACCAATGACTTTGAAAACCTTGGAATGATGAGTCATTCTATTGAAAGATTTTGAAGGTGAATATGACTTGTGAATGACTCGGGTGAAACTTACCAAAAACTGATGGTTGGGTTCGGATGCGATACCATTCCAATTCTTAAGTATCCCCACAATACCCGAATCTGGGTAAGGCTTAACTGGAAACTTATGTATTTTAGTATGGGTTCCCTCTGAACAAGCGTCATAGGGGTTATGCCAAGGCTGCCTCCCTCGAAAGTGAAATGACGTGAAATGAGGTGAATGTCCTACCCAAGCCCTGTGCAGTTCCCGGGTTGACCGTTTGTTTTCACCGGGAGGCCAAGCTCATGGGGAGAGGTGCCTATACTAGGGTATGTAAATGAAAGGTTAGGATTGGTAGTTCGCGTACTGCGTACGATAAATCAGGGCCAGTTACCCTTGACGAACTATTGAAATTATTGTGGCACAATTTATATACAACCTCTGCAGAGTGTAAACCTATTCGAATAGCCGCGTCCGCGGTCATGGATAGTTGGAAAGGCCATATTGTTCCGTCATCAGAACTTTTCTAAAAATATGAATGGTGACTTGTGACTTGAATTGAAAGGTGACTTTGAATCACAACTGAGTTGTGGGAATGACACTAATGTTCCCACTTAAGTTTGGCAAATGAAGATGCTTTGATTAATAAAGTGTTTATGAAATAAAACTGGCTTTATGCAAATGAAACTAGAGTTTAGCACCCCCTTACTATAGTTGATAGCATTTACCTTAGTATTAGTTTGCGAGTACTTTAAAGTACTCATGGCTGTATCCCTGGCTATTCAAATGGCCAGACTATGAAGAGGAGTATCGGAACCCGGAAGAAGGACAGCAGGACGTCTACGACAACTAGGATCACTCCCGACGTCGGCAGCTGCTCGTGGAATAAATGGACTACTACTACGCTACTTCGCTTCCGCTATGTGTTTTGTAATTGATCAATAAATCATCTATTATTGTAATGAGACTGGATCATGTGATCCTTTATTTGTAAGACGATTATGGTATGTAATGAATGATGTGTTGTGATATCAATCTATTATGTCTCGCAAAAACAATATTCCTGGGATTGCGAGGAATGGCATAATAGGCATCTGGACTTAAAATTCCGGGTGTTGACACCCTCTCTCATTTCTTCACACCGCCAGCTTCCCCTCCTCTCACTCGACCTCCTCCACCCTCTCCACCTTGACATTGTCCACCGGAGCCACCCAATTGCAACGTCGGAGCCCGTGGCGCCGCCGCAGAAGGAGGAGACGATTGGCGCCACCTCCCGCGACGCTGCTTGTACCTGGAGCCTCGCCGTCTACCACAACATCGCCGCGCACCTCGCCGACGACTGCCGAAGCACCGGTGAGCTATCTGTTGACTGCCAAAACCCACCGGCGGGCAGCGGCCTTGTCAACACCGTAGAGCCGGGAAGAGCCTAGAGCTGCGGCTGGCTGAGACCCCTCCGAGCGACGGCCCGCAATGCTCTTCTGGTCACACGCGGCGATGCAAAGTGCAAGGGCGTGCCACCTGACCTATACCTGGTCGTGGAAGGTGATGGGGATGCCTCGCTTAGTTTCCTGCAGGGCATACATGTAAACATTAAATACGAGCCTCGATCGGCTCTCAGGTTATCTCGTGAATCGGCTCAAAGAGCCGATCCACCCATGATTCGTACGGGGTGCACGAATACTTGGTGGTCCTTCTTGATCAAGATAGAGCTAATGAGATCTACGACGATTTAGGGTTTTCACCGCATAATCGGATCATCCTACTCCAGTGTTGGGCCTCGCGGCCACGCACGGTGCTCGTAAGCCGATCCTAAACAAGGCCTAAAAACCAACACGAAGTTGATCCTCGAACATCCTCGTTTAGGACTTGCGAACGCCACCCTACGTGCCACTGGATCCTCCCCCCTTTGTAAGGCCTAACTATTGCAGTATATTAAACTAATCCTTGTAGAACAAGGAGCAATCGTAACGGATCGGATCTACCGAATAATGATCAAGGGGGTGCCGCCCCCACACCTGGGATAGGTGTGAGGGCGGCTAGATATGCGAGGGTTGCACTACGTAAGCATGCTTAAACGAAGAACAATGCTAACCCTAACACATCTATGATAACTACGTTGCTCGCCATCAAAAGCGCTTCAAGTACGAGCAACGCATGAACAACGTGGGGCTTGTGCTGCCTAGATCGCAAGATGCAATCTAGGCAGCATGTCGCTTACCCGATAGAAACCCTCGAGACGAAGGAGTTGGCGATGCGCCGAGATTGGTTTGTTTTGGGTTGAACGTGAGTTGTTGTTTATTCCATAAACCCTAGGTACATATTTATAGTCCAGGGGACTTTCTAACGTGGGAATATCCCATCGTGTACGATACAAACTCTAACTCTTATCTAAGATAATAAACTACTAAATAAAGATACACGGCAATTCAGCCCAAACCCTTCGTGCCAGGCCGCTTCGTAAACCTTCCACGTGTAATCTTCCAAGCCCGGCCCACCTCTCGGATCTGTCCAAAATCTGGTGATAACACATGCCCCTCTGGTTTTGGAAATAACATTTCCAAAATCATTATGCTTTCCCTTCGAAGGGTCATGTCGTGGCGCAGCGAGCCGTTGCAAGCATCCGTCATCATTATACCCGGCCTTCTCAGCCTTCTCCGCAAATTCTGATAGCTTTAGCATTGACTCCTTGGAAACTCCAAGGGCATTACACCTTCACCAGATTTCTCATTATTTAACCGTGCCGACTGATTAGCTCTTTTTATCCTCTGTTCTGTCCCGGCCATCGGCACCAAAAAACCCTCTCCTCTTGTAGCAATGTCTTCCTCTTCCTCCTCCTTCTCAAGCCTCTTCCCCCAATCTTCGCCGAAGAAGAAGAACGAGGACAGCCTTCACCCCGCAGTGAACCCCTTCTCCTCCGACAAGGAGGAGAAAGAAGGAGAAGCAGCGAAAGCCAAGGCCTCCCCCTCCGCCAAGCTCCCGCCGAAGAAGCGCTCCCGCATGTGGGCGGACAGCGAGGACGAAGATGACGACGAAGAGGAAGAGGAGGAGGATGACTCCTCCTCCTCCATTGGGTATCCGCCGACCAAGCGCTTCCGCTCCTAGGCGGACAGCGAGGATGATGATGATGACGAGGAGGAAGAGGCTCCGGTCAAGGGCTGGGGCAGCAGCGACGAGGAGCTCCCTGGGAGTAGCGCCGACGACGTCGACGGCGGCGATGACGAGGACAGCGACAACTAGTAGAATAGGACTAGTAGTAGCAGTGCACTAGGCACCAGATCCCTCTTTTGAGAGCCATCGGCTCTTTCTTGTAAAGCCGCTCCTTGGAATTAATGAAATTGTTTTTTACATTCATCCTTCAATTCCTCCAATTTCATTCCTTCCGCCTGTCATGCTAGGACCGATAGCAACGCGTCGGATTTCTTTTCTTTTGGACGCCGATGAAGCCGGATTCTAATTAGCTCGTAGGCCAGGAACCTCTCAATTTTTAGGCTGCGATTTGATTATTTGACCAAAATTCTTCGCAATCCCTTAGCCGACAACAACTCATCGGCTATTTTGAGAATCCAGTCCCTTTCCTTTCCTTGCAGCACCAGCACAGTCCAAGCCCTGTTCCAGACGACGGCTTTTCCTTCCCAGTTCCTCCCTGAGACGATCATGATGCAGCCGCAGCCGAGGTGCCTCTAATCGGCTCTTTAAAAACAGGGCATCTACAGTTCTGTTGCCCCCCGAGTCTCAGCCAAGGCACGACAGAGACGAGGATACGCCAATTAGCTGTATGGACCTGGGCTTGATCATGTCTAAGGGAGCCTCTTATACAGAGCCAGCCGATCTGAACATAAATCGGCTTCTCAAAGCAGAGAACCTTCAAGGTGAGCTGCCCCCCGAGCTTCTTCACTGCTCCTTTCCTTTGATACAATTCATCCTTGACCTGATCTGCACGTTTAGGCTGCTCTTGGCCTCGTGTTCCATTGACCCTCTGATCGTAACAGTTATTCCCCTTGAGTCGATGGCCACACATCGGCTTCCACATCCTTAAGACGATGCCTGCTGCATCGGCTGTGCTCGAAATTTTTCGAATTTTCATATATATATTTTTTTTTACGGCCGACCTGTGCATCGGCCCCCATATTCCAATACCCATCACCAGAAGATGAGATGCTTCCGTTGCATATCCTCGTATTTTATCTACCTGGGTGCCCCCCGAGCCGATTCTGTCAAGAGAATTGATGGTATCGGCTCTTGTTGGATAACATGTTGAAACCAGGCGTAATGGTGGGTGAGGATAATTTTGGCCGATTGCTGGAATCGGCCTCCACGTTGCTTGCTCGGTGAAGGTTTTGTAAGTTCCCTTCATAAATTTTTGGGGCCGATCACAAGGATCAGCCTTGCCCGATTTGCTCATTGGTTTGATCTTGCTATTCGGTTAGGCTGGATAAAACCAACCCAACCTCTGACTTGATGCGCTTGCTGTCGTCCACCTTAAATGCACCGTAGAGTCGTGGAGCACTAAGCTCTGTTGGCAAGACGAGTACCATGTTTGTGCCAGCCGATGTCTCATCATCGGCTTTCCTCTGTTTGGGGCGCCACTCCATTTTTCGTGGACGACCCTCTTCATCCAGGGTTCGCTGAACCTTTGCAGCCGCATCAGGTCGTGCCTTCCTTAGCGTATGCAGGTATAACCTTTCGGCTTCCTCCAGGCCGCGCAATCGCTGAACCCTGCGCTTTTGAGAACGGCTGAGTCCGTCAGGGCACCACCTTGGCCGGTGGTACCTCTGACTTGATGCGCTTGCTGTCGTCCCACCGGGCGTGCCAGAATGTGTTGACTGCCAAAACCCACCGGCGGGCAGCGGCCTTGTCAACACCGGAGAGCCGGGAAGAGCCTAGAGCTGCGGCTGGCTGAGACCCCTCCGAGCGACGGCCCGCAATGCTCTTCTGGTCACACGCGGCGATGCGAAGTGCAAGGGCGTGCCACCTGACCTATACCTGGTCAGGAAGGTGATGGGGATGCCTCGCTTAGTTTCTCGCAGGGCATACATGTAAACATTAAATACGAGCCTCGATCGGCTCTCGAGTTATCTCGTGAATCGGCTCAAAGAGCCGATCCACCCATGATTCGTACGGGGTGCACGAATACTTGGTGGTCCTGCTTGATCAAGATAGAGCTAATGAGATCTACGACGATTTAGGGTTTTCACCGCATAATCGGATCATCCTACTCCAGGTTGGGCCTCGCGGCCACGCACGGTGCTCGTAAGCCGATCCTAAACAAGGCCTAAAAACCAACACGAAGTTGATCCTCGGAACATCCTGTTTAGGACTTGCGAACGCCACCCTACGTGCCACCGGATCCTCCCCCTTTGTAAGGCCTAACTATTGCGGATATTAAACTAATCCTTGTAGAACAAGGAGCAATCGTAACGGATCAGATCTACCGAATAATGATCAAGCGGGTGCCGCCCCACACCTGGGATAGGTGTGAGGGCGGCTAGATATGCGAGGGTTGCACTACGTAAGCATGCTTAAACGAAGAACAATGCTAACCCTAACACATCTATGATAACTACGTTGCTCGCCATCAAAAGCGCTTCAAGTACGAGCAACGCATGAACAACGTGGGGCTTGTGCTGCCTAGATCGCAAGATGCGATCTAGGCAGCATGTCGCTTACCCGATAGAAACCCTCGAGACGAAGGAGTTGGCGATGCGCCGAGATTGGTTTGTTTTGGGTTGAACGTGAGTTGTTGTTTATTCCATAAACCCTAGGTACATATTTATAGTCCAGGGGACTTTCTAACGTGGGAATATCCCATCGTGTACGATACAAACTCTAACTCTTATCTAAGATAATAAACTACTAAATAAAGATACACGGGCAATTCAGCCCAAACCCTTCGTGCCAGGCCGCTTCAGAAACCTTCCACGTGTAATCTTCCAAGCCCGGCCCACCTCTGGATCTGTCCAAAATCTGGTGATAACACTATCCTACCCCCCACCCACACCGCCAGTGAGCCCACCTCTCGCCGTCGATGACGATGAACTTGATCCGTTGGATCATGTTCTAATCGTGCGGCTCAGAACAAAACATACCGCTTCGCGGTTTAATAGACGCTGACGGGTGGAGCCCACCTCGTCAGGCAGCCCACGCGTGCGAGACGCGTGGTGGGCTGGCTTTCGCAATTTTAAACCATTTCCGGCCCAGTAATTCAAATTTTGTTTTTCTGTTTCAAATCAAATTCAATACTGGCTCCAACTTCAAATTTAAATTCAGGAAGATCTACTGGGCCAAATTTGGTAAATTTGGTATTGTTGGAAAGCTTGTGAAAAGCTCTACCCAACCCCACTGGTCTCAACCCTAAATTAGTTGTAGAATTAATATGGTAAAAATAACAAGCAGGGCCTTTTGCAACTTCAAACAATTATTAAAAATCAACCCTAAGTGATTTTGAGTTGATTCCATCTCTCATAAATCGCATTTCACATACTCTACATGTTTATGTAAAAATATCACATAGTTGTTTGTATGATCATGGACTAGAGCAAAATAATGGCTATGTAGCTATTCTAGTCCATTTAAAACTATCCCAAAATTATTTCTTAAATAGTATGAGAGGCTCCCTCTCATTTAAATCATGGTCCTAAGAAATTGAGGTGTTGACTTTGGTCTATAGTATCTCATAATGGATTACTTAGAGACATTAAATTGTTGAAACAGTAGTAGTTAAGAGGCATGAGGTTTAGTACCTCATTTAAATCATTTTCCCCAAATAATAGATATGAAGTGTTGACCTTAGTCAACATGTATTCATACCTTATTATTATTTGACGAAATTAAATCTTAATAAGATTCAATGAGAGGAAATTATTTTCTCTTAGAAGTTTTACTTAACACACAAGCCAACCCCATTGTGATTAATGTTGTGAGGTTAGAATAGCTTGTGTGAACCATGTGTGTGCTTAGTATAGCCTTAAGACTTGTTTGGTTATTGTATCCCTCGTATTCGATTATAGACGCTAGTACCGAGGAGTACCAGGAGGAGGAGGTCTACTTCCAGGAAGAAGAAGACCACTTTGATTAGTACACCAACCAAGGCAAGCTAATATTCTTGCAAGTGCAAAGCTCTACAAGAGCAAGGCACCATTACCTACTACTTTATGCTTAATGATCCCATCCCAAGTTTTGACCTTACAAGCTTTTGACTTTGGTTTATCAAAGGTTACTTTTGATTCATGATTCACTTGGTCTATTTATGGAGTAGTACAAGAGCATCAAATTTAGCCTAGAACAATACAAGCTAATTAGCACCCCTCATGACTAGTTGCTAGCGCTAAAACTAAAAATGACTACTCTAGATGGGAACATGTGATTTGAAATGACTTTGAAAACCTTGGAATGATGAGTCATTCTATTGAAAGATTATGAAGGTGAATATGACTTGGATGACATGTTGAATTTGATAAAAACTGATGATTGGGTTGGATGCGATACCATTCCAATTCTTGAGTACCCCCACAATACCTGATTATGGGTAAGGCTTTAGCTGGAAATTTATGTGTCTTAGTATGGGTTCCCTCTGAACAAGCGTCATAGAGGTTATGCCGAGGCTGCCTCCGTTGAAAGTGAAATGACATGAAATGAGGTGAATGTCCGACCCAAGCCCTGTGCAGTTCCCAGGATAGCAGTTGGTTATCACTGGGAGGCCTAGCTCATGGGGAGAGGTGCCTATACTAGGATGTATAAGTGAAAGGTTAATGGTTGATGATCCGCATACTGAGTTATGATTATTCAGGGTTATCCCTGACGGATGTAATCAAACGTTGTGGCACAAGTGTGCAACTGATGCGTGTAGTTGACACGTCCGTTGGGAACCCCAAGAGGAAGATGTGATGCGCACAACAGCAAGTTTCCCTCAGTAAGAAACCAAGGTTTATCGAACCAGTAGGAGTCAAGGAGCACGTGAAGGTTGTTGGTGGCGGAGTGTAGTGCGGCGCAACACCAGGGATTCCGGCGCCAACGTGGAACCCGCACAACACAATCAAAGTACTTTGCCCCAACGTAACGGTGAGGTTGTCAATCTCACCGGCTTGCCGTAAACAAAGGATTAGATGTATAATGTGGATGATGATGATTGTTTGCGAAGAACAAGTAAAGAACAATTGCGTAGATTGTATTTCGGATGTAAAGAATAGGACCGGGGTCCAAAGTTCACTAGTGGTGTCTCTCCCATAAGATAAACAGATGTTGGGTGAACAAATTACAGCTTGGGCAATTGACAAATAAAGAAGGCATAACAATGCACATACATATATCATGATGAGTACTATGAGATTTAATCGGGGCATTACGACAAAGTACATAGACCGCTATCCAAAGCATGCATCTATGCCTAAAAAGTCCACCTTCAGGTTATCATCCGAACCCCTCCAAGTATTAAGTTGCAAACAACGGACAATTGCATTAAGTATGGTGCGTAATGTAATCAACACAAATATCCTTAGACAAAGCATCGATGTTTTATCCCTAGTGGCAACAAGCACATCCACAACCTTAGAACTTTCTCGTCACCGTCCCGCATTTAATGGAGGCATGAACCCACTATCGAGCATAAATACTCCCTCTTGGAGTCACAAGTATCAACTTGGCCGGAGCCTCTACTAGCAACGGAGAGCATGCAAGAACATAAATAACATATATGATAGATTGATAATCAACTTGACATAGTATTCAATATTCATCGGATCCCAACAAACACAACATGTAGCATTACAAATAGATGATCTTGATCATGATAGGCAGCTCACAAGATCTAACATGATAGCACAATGAGGAGAAGACAACCATCTAGCTACTGCTATGGACCCATAGTCCAGGGGTGGACTACTCACACATCGATCCGGAGGCGATCATGGCGATGAAGAGACCTCCGGGAGATGATTCCCCTCTCTGGAAGGGTGCCGGAGGCGATCTACTGAATCCCCCGAGATGGGATTGGCGGTGGCGGCGTCTCTGGAAGGTTTTCCGTATCGTGGATCTCGGTACTGGGGGTTTCGCGACGAAGGCTTTAAGTAGGCGGAAGGGCAGGTCAAGGGGCGTCACGAGGGGCCCACACAACAGGCCGGCGCGGCCAGGGCCTGGGCCACGCCGCCCTGGTGTGTCGCCACCTCGTGGCCCCACTTCGTTTCCTCTTCGGACTTCTGGAAGCTTCGTGGAAAAATAGGCCCCTGGGCGTTGATTTCGTCCAATTCCGAGAATAATTCCTTACTAGGATTTCTGAAACCAAAAACAACAGAAAACAACAACTGGCTCTTCGACATCTCGTCAATAGGTTAGTGCCGGAAAATGCATAAATATGACATATAATGTGTATAAAACATGTGAGTATCATCAATAAAGTAGCATGGAACATAAGAAATTATAGATACGTTTGAGACGTATCAGCAACCTCTGCAGAGTGTAAACCTATTCGAATAGCCACGTCCGCGGTCATGGACAGTTGGAAAGGCCATGCTATTCCGTCATCAGAACTTTTCCAAAAAGGGTGACTGGTGATTTGAATTTGAAATGTAACCTTGTTTTTGAATCACAACAGAGTTGTGGGAATGACACTAATGTTCCCACTTGAGTTTAAGCTAGGCAATTGAAGAGTCTTTTCCTAAAATGCTTATGAACTAAAATTGGCTTTATGCAAATAAACCTAGAGCTTAGAACACTCTCACTAAAACTGTTAGTGCTTACACTAGTATTAGTTTGCGAGTACTTGAAAGTACTCACGGCTGTGTTCCTGGCTATTCAAATGGCCATACTATGAAGAAGAGCAACAGTATCAGGAGGACGGACAGCAGGACGTCTATGACAACTAGGAGCTTCTGCTAACGTCAAGCATTGCTGCTTGTGACGGTAAAGCACACGTCCGTTGGGAACCCCAAGAGGAAGGTATGATGAGTACATCAGCGAGTTTTCCCTCAGTAAGAAACCAAGGTTATCGAACCAGTAGGAGATGAAGATCACGTGAAGGTTGTTGGTGAAGGAGTGTAGTGCGGCGCAACACCAGGGATTCCGGTGCCAACGTGGAACCTGCACAACACAATCAAACTACTTTGCCCAAACTTAACAGTGAGGTTATCAATCTCACCGGCTTGCTGAAAACAAAGGATTAAATGTATGGTGTGGAAAATGATGTTTGCTTGCAGAAAACAAAAGAGAACAATGATTGTAGTAGGTTGTATTTCAGATGTAAAAGAATGGACCGGGGTCCACAGTTCACTAGTTGGGTAAACAAATTACAGTTGGGCAATTGACAAATAGAGAGGGCATAACAATGCACATACATATCATGATGACTACTATGAGATTTACTTAGGGCATTACGACAAAGAACATAGACCGCCATCTAGCATGCATCTATGCCTAAAAAGTCCACCTTCGGGTTAGCATCCGCACCCCTTCCAGTATTAAGTTGCAAGCAACAAACAATTGCATTAAGTACTGTGCGTAATGTAAACAATACAAATATCCTTAGACAAAGCATTGATGTTTTATCCCTAGTGGCAACAACACATCCACAACCTTAGGGGTTGCTGGTCACTCCCCGCATTCAATGGAGACATGAACCCACTATCTAGCATAAATACCCCCTCTTGGAGTCACAAGTATCAACTTGGCCGAGCCTCTACTAGCAACGGAGAGCATGCAAGATCATAAACAACACATATATGATAGATCAATAATCAACTTGACATAGTATTCGATATTCATCGGATCCCAACAAACACAACATGTAGCATTACAATAAGATGATCTTGATCATGATAGGTAGCTCACAAGATCTAAACATGATGGCACAATAGGAGAAGACAACCATCTAGCTACTACTATGGACCCGTAGTCCAAGGATGAACTACTCACGCATCAGTCCGGAGGCGGGCATGGTGATGTAGAGCCCTCCGGTGATGATTCCCCTCTCCGGCAGGGTGCCGGAAGAGATCTTCCGAATCCCCCGATTTAGGGTTGACGGCGGCGGCGTCTCTGGAACTGTTCTGGTATTTTGGCTCTCGGTCCTAGGGTTTTCGGGGACGAAGGAATAAATAGGCGAAGGGGCAGCGTCGGGGGAGCCAGGGGGCTCCCTCCCCACGTCTCGGCGCGGCAGTGGGGCCCCCCGCGCCGCCATATGGGGAGGGCCCCCTGCTGGCCTTCCTCGACTCCTCTTCGGTCTTCTGGAACACTCCGTGGAAACTAGGGCCATGGGCTTTTGTTTCGTCCAATTCCGAGAATATTTGTAAAACAACTTTTCTGAAAGAAAAAATAGCAGAAAACAGGCACTGGCACTGTGGCATCTTGTTAATAGGTTAGTCCAAGAAAATGCATAAAAACATTATAAAGTGTGAATAAAACATGTAGGTATTGTCATAAAACTAGCATGGAACATAAGAAATTATAGATACGTTGGAGACGTATCAGTTGCCTGTGGATCAGATGGACTTCTACGACTTCGCTTCCGCTACGTGTTATGTAATGATCATTAGATCAAGTGTTGTAATGAGACTGGATCATGTGATCCTTTTTATTGTAAGACTATTATGGTGTTGTAATGAATGATGACTCTATGATATTCAACTGTTATGTCTCGCAAAAACAATCTTCCTGGGATTGCGATGTATGGCATAATAGGCATCTGGACTTAAAAATCCGGGTGTTGACAAGTTGGTATCAGAGCCATTGTTTGACCTTAGGAGACCCTAGTTAGAATGGACGTCTGAAAAACTTAGTTTCAAAAACAAATGAAGTGAATATTTGGAAAAAACTTATTCACACTCTTACCCTTGAGACCTTTTTCAGAAGATGAAATTCATGCTGCACTTTGAATTTTCTACATAAAATTTTGATACACTTGCACTTCTCTAACTTAATCCTCCAATTCACTTACAGATGGAGCCACTCAACCAGACCAAGTTTTACCAGCTGGGCAATGGCGGTAACTTGATTTTCGAGAGGGGCTTGGATGATTTTCGAGAGGCAGGATGGAGCCTCCCGGTTCCGAGAGGATCCACTTCACCATCCGGGAAAGCAACTGGCTGGATGGACTCGCTCGTGCTCTTCAGGAAGCACTTGCCCGTCTATGCGGGCAGAATGTGATTGGGATCCAGGACTCTCGCTTCGCTCACTTTGCGAGGCATGACTCCATTGGAGGACCCATGGACCTGCAGTCCCACCCCAAGCTGAAGCACCACGTGGAGCATCTGGACTTTATGCTGCACGAGACTCAGAAGGAGCTGGACAACTCCCGCATCTACGCCAACCAGACTCACCTCCACCTGTCTCAGCAGACTGAGACCATCAAGATGCTGGCCAAGGATCGCAAGACACTCCGCCAACAGCGAGCCAAGAAGGACACCACCATCGCTCGCCTTCGCGCGAAGATAGCATCCCTGGAGGCAACTGTTCAGGCTCAGGAGACTCAGCTGAGGGAGATGGAAGAAGAAGGGGAAGACATTCAGGGAGGAGCAGCCTTCCTGAGTGATGATATGACTTCGAAGAAGACGAGAACACTGATGTGGAGGACTATGAGTTCATGGAGGCCGGAGAAGATGACTACATCCCGATAGATGTAGATGATGAGTAGTTTCACTTGTTCACTTGCGTAGGTGTGAGTTTGTATCAGGGTCCCTTGTATCGTAGCATGGAGAAATGGTTATTAAAACCATTAATGTGTTAGCTTGTAATGTGTGTTGTTTGAATGAATGAAAGTGTGTTTGTTTCAACATGACAAGTACTCAAGTTTTAAACTTCTAACTTACCCAAAACAAGCCATAGAAAAATTCCCTCTCATCTCATGATCTATTTCAATGTTCAGATGGCCCCTCCAACCCGCAACACCAATCAGGATGCCATGATGCAAATGCTGCAGATGATGATGGCCGATAGAGAGGTTGAAAGAGCTGAAAGACAAGCCAACATTGCCGCACTGCAACAGCATTGCTAACAGCAACCAAGGCCATGGAAACCATGATCACCCAGGGTCAAAGCTGAAGAACTTTCAAAACACCAACCCTCCGATGTTCAGCAAAACAGAAGACCCAGTTGATGCCGATGACTGGCTCCAGACCATGGAGAACAACCTGGAAGTTGCGGGAGTCGAAGCCGCAGAAAAAGTCTTGTTTGCCACCCATTACTTAGCAGGACCTGCCAGAGCCTGGTGGACCAGCACCCGTGCCATGAATGCTGGACAGATAATGACTTGGGCAGATTTCAAGCTCAAGTTCAGCAAGTATCACGTGACCCCGGGTCTGATAAAGAAGATGAGGGATGAGTTCCGGGTACTCAAGCAAGGTAGAATGTCCGTGGTAGAATACCGCGACAGGTTTCTTACTCTGTCAAGGTACGCCCCGGACGAGACCGACACCACTGAGAAGAGGAAGGAAAGATTCCTGAACGGACTGCACGATGAGATGCAGACTGTGCTGGTCAACATCCCCTTTGCTGACTTAGAAGCCCTAGTGGACTCAGCCATCCAGATGGAGGGCAAACTGCATCAAGCCAATGAGAACCGCAAGCGCCGCATGATGAATCAGAGTGGGCCCAGCAATACCCCAAGGTATCGCCCCAGCTCAAGCGGAGGATTCAACCCTAGGAACAACAAGCCCCATGTGCCGCTGTCACGTCCGAATTTCCAGAATCGGAGTGGAGGACACTCAAGGCCAGGAGGCCACAACAACAACAACCACCATGCCAACAACAACAGCAACTTCAACCGTGCCCCAATGAGAGCCCCCGGCAACCACAACAACAACACCGCTCCAAGGACTGGGAACAACGCTGTCCCCGTCGCCCCCAAGGACAAGTCGACTGTGACTTGTTATGAATGCGGAATAGTGGGACACTACTCCAATGAGTGCCCCAAGAAGCTAGCCAAGACCACCCCCAATACCTCTGCCCCTGCTCAGCAGCAACGCCGTGTCTCCACTCGTAGGAAGTTCACCCCGAACAACCCGAACAACCGCAGCGGCCGCCTCTTCCACATGAACACCGAGGAAGCCCAGGAAGCACCAGATGTCGTGCTGGGTATGTTCTCTGTTAACTCAATACCTGCAAAAGTGTTGTTTGATTCCGGAGCATCGCATTCGTTTGTTACCGAAGATTTTGCATGCACTAGTAAGATTCAACCAATCAGTTTGAAACATGTCATGATAGTTCAAATACCTGGCTCAACTACAAAAGCTAGAAAAATTTGCAAAGATGTACCCATCAGAATCCATGAAATAGATTTTTATGCAAATTTGATTGTTCTGGGAACAAAAGGTTTGGAAGTAGTACTGGGATGGATTGGATGTCGAAACATCATGGATTGATTGACTGTGCCAAGAAGGCCATCACTATGACTAGTAGCACCGGAGTGTTAGTAGAACACGTGTCTGAAAGGCTGCCCAGAAAGTTCACCTGCAACCAGAGTTTAGCCAAGCTAACCTTGGATCAGATCAGGGTCGTCTGTCGATACCCCGATGTGTTTCCTGATGATCTACCCGGTATGCCCCCAGATCGGGATATCGAGTTTATCATTGAGTTAATCCCTGGAACAAGACCTATAGCCCAGAGAGCCTATAGCATGAACCCCGCAGAGTTAGTGGAACTAAAGAAGCAACTGGATGACATGCTGTACAAAGGTCTGATTCGACCAAGTGCGTCGCCTTGGACATCCCCAGTTTTGTTTGTGTATAAGAAAGACGGTGCCACTCGTTTATGTACGGATTACCGTAAGCTTAACGATGTCACCATCAAGAACAAATACCCCTTGCCAAAGATAGAAGACCTGTTTGATCAGCTGACCGGTGCGAAAGTGTTCTCTAAGATTGATCTTAGGACTGGTTACTGATGCGCGTAGATGACACGTCCGTTGCGAACCCCAAGAGGAAGGTGTGATGCGCACAGCAGCAAGTTTTCCCTCAGAAAGAAACCAAGGTTTATCGAACCAGTAGGAGCCAAGAAGCACGTTGAAGGTTGATGGTGGCGGAATGTAGTGCGGCGCAACACCAGGGATTCCGGCGCCAACGTGGAACCCGCACAACACAATCACAGAACTTTGACCCAACGTAACAGCCGAGGTTGTCAATCTCACCGGCTTGCTGTAAACAAAGGATTAGATGTATAGTGTGGATGATGATGGTTGTTTGCAAAGAACAAGTAAAGAACAATTGCAGTAGATTGTATTTCGGATGTAAAGAATAGGACCGGGGTCCACGGATCACTAGCGGTGTCTCTCCCATAAGATAGCGGATGTTGGGTGAACAAATTACAGCTTGGGCAATTGACAAATAAAGAAGGCATAACAATGCACATACATATATCATGATGAGTACTATGTGATTTAATCAGGGCATTACGACAAAGTACATAGACCGCCATCCAAAGCATGCATCTATGCCTAAAAAGTCCACCTTCAGAGTTATCATCCGAACCCCTTCCAAGTATTAAGTTGTAAACAACGTGACAATTGCATTAAGTATGGTGCGTAATGTAATCAACACAAATATCCTTAGACAAAGCATCGATGTTTTATCCCTAGTAGCAACAACACATCCACAACCTTAGAACTTTCCGTCACTCGTCCCGCATTTAATGGAGGCATGAACCCACTATCGAGCATAAATACTCCCTCTTGGAGTCACAAGTATCAACTTGGCCGAGCCTCTACTAGCAACGGAGAGCATGCAAGAACATAAATAACATATATTATAGATTGATAATCAACTTGACATAGTATTCAATATTCATCGGATCCCAACAAACACAACATGAAGGATTACAAATAGATGATCTTGATCATGATAGGCAGCTCACAAGATCTAACATGATAGCACAATGAGGAGAAGACGACCATCTAGCTACTGCTATGGACCCATAGTCCAGGGGTGAACTACTCACACATCGATCCGGAGGCGATCATGGCGATGAAGAGACCTCCGGGAGATGATTCCCTCTCCGGCAGGGTGCCGGAGGCGATCTCCTGAATCCCCCGAGATGGGATTGGCGGCGGCGGCGTCTCTGGAAGGTTTTCCGTATCATGGCTCTCGGTACTGGGGGTTTCGCGACGGAGGCTTTAAGTAGGCGGAAGGGCAGAGTCGGGAGAGTCACGGGGGCTCCACACGCTAGGGCCGCGCGGGCCCCCTCTAGGCCGCGCCGCCCTAGTGTGGCGGCTCCACGTGGCCCCACTTCGTCTCCCCTCCGGTCTTCTGGAAGCTTCGTGGAAAAATAGGCCCCTGGGCGTTGATTTCGTCCAATTCCGAGAATATTTCCTTACTAGGATTTCTGAAACCAAAAACAGCAGAAAACAGCGACTGGCTCTTCGGCATCTCGTCAATAGGTTAGTGCCTGAAAATGCATAAATATGACATATAATGTGTATAAAACATGTGAGTATCATCATAAAAGTAGCATGGAACATAACAAATTATAGATACGTTTGGGACGTATCAAGCATCCCCAAGCTTAGTTCCTACTCGCCCTCGAGTAGGTAAACGATAACAAAGATAATTTCTGAAGTGACATACTATCATAATCTTGATCATACTATTGTAAAGCATATGAGATGAATGCAGCGATTCGAAGCAATGATGAAGATAATGAGTAAACAAATGAATCATATAGCAATGACTTTTCATGAATAATACTTTCAAGACAAGCATCAATTAGACTTGCATAAGAGTTACTCATAAAGCAATAAATTTGAAGTAAAGGTATTGAAGCAACACAAAGGAAGATTAAGTTTCAGCGGTTGCTTTCAACTTCAACATGTATATCTCATGGATAATTGTCAACACAAAGTAATATAACAAGTGCAATAGGTAAACATGTAAGAATCAATGCACACAAGTTGACACAAGTGTTTGCTTCTAAGATAGAAAGAATAGGCAAACCGACTCAACAATAAAGTAAAAGATAGGCCCTTCGCAGAGGGAAGCATTGATTACTATATTTATGCTAGAGCTTTTCATTTTGAAAACAAGAAACAATTTTGTCAACGGTAGTAATAAAGCATATGTGTTATGTATAAGACATCTTATAAGTTGCAAGCCTCATGCATAGTATACTAATAGTGCTCGCACCTTGTCCTAATTAGCTTGGATTAACACCGATTATCATTGCATAGCATATGTTTCAACCAAGTGTCACAAAGGGGTACCTCTATGCCGCCCGTACAAAGGTCTAAGGAGAAAGCTCGCATTGGATTTCTCGCTTTTGATTATTCTCAACTTAGACATCCATACCGGGACAACATAGACAACATGATAATGGACTCCTCTTTAATGCATAAGCATTCAACAACGCTTAATATTCTCATAAGATATTGAGGATTAATTGTCCTCACCGAAACTTCCACCATGAGTCATGGCTTTAGTTAGCGGCCCAATGTTCTTCTCTAACAAGTATGCATACTCAAACCATTTGATTGTGAGAACCGCCCTTACTTCGTACAAGACGAACATGCATAGCAACTCACATGATATTCAACAAAGGTAAAAGAGTTGATGGCGTCCCCGGAAAACATGGTTACCGCTCAACAAGCAACTTATTAAGAAATAAGACACATAAGTACATATTCTTCACCACAATAGTTTTTAAGGCTATTTGTCCCATGAGCTATATATTGCAAAGGAAAAGAATATAAATTTTAAAGGTAGCACTCAAGTAATGTACTTTGGAATGGCGGAGAAATACCATGTGGTAGGTAGGTATGGTGGACACAAATGGCATGGTTATTGGCTCAAGGATTTGGATGCACGAGAAGAATTCCTCTTAATACAAGGCTAGGCTAGCAAGGTTGTTTGAAGCAAACTCAAGTATAAAAGGTGCAGCAAAGCTCACATATGAACATATTGTAACTATTATTAGACTTTATATTGTCTCCTTGTTGTCCAAACACCTCAACCAGAAAATATCTAGACTCTAGAGATCAATCATGCAAACCATATTTTAACAAGCTCTATGTAGTTATTCATTAATGAGTACAAGGTACATGATGCAAGAGCTTAAACAAGATCTATATGAGCACAACAATTGCCAAGTATCTCATTATTCAAGACATTAAACCATTTACCACATGCGGCATTTTCCGTTTCCAACCATATAACAATGAATGAAATAGTCCAACTTTCGCAATGAACATTAAAGATGAAGCTAAGAACATATGTGTTCATACGAAACAGCGGAGTGTGTCTCTCTCCCAAAAAAATAATGCTAGGATCCGATTTTATTCAAACAAAACAAAAATAAAAACAAACAAACGCTCCAAGTAAAGCACATAAGATGTGACGGAATAAAAATATAGTTTCACTAGAGGAACCTGATAAGTTGTCGATGAAGAAGGGATGCCTTGGGCATCCCCAAGCTTAGACGCTTGAGTCTTCTTAAAATATGCAGGGATTAACCACGGGGCATCCCCAAGCTTTGACTTTTCACTCTTCTTGATCATATTGTATCATCCTCCTCTCTTGACCCTTGAAAACTTCCTCCACACCAAACTCGAAACAAACTCATTAGAGGGTCAGTGCATAATTCATATATTCAGAGGTGACATAATCATTCTTAACACTTCTGGACATTGCACAAAGCTACTGAAATTTAATGGAACAAAGAAATCCATCAAACATAGCAAAACAGGAATGCGAAATAAAAGGCAGAATCTGTCAAACAGAACAGTTCGTAAAGACGAATTTTAAAGTGGCACCAGACTTGCTCAGATGAAAATGCCCAAATTGAATGAAAGTTGCGTACATATCTTAGGATCACGCACGTAAATTGGCAGATTTTTTTAATTTTTCTACAGAGACTACTGCTCAAATTCGTGATAGCAAGAAATCTGTTCCTGCGCAGCAATCCAAATCTAGTATTGGCTTTACTATCAAAGACTTTACTTGGCACAACAATGCATTAAAATAAAGATAAGGAGAGGTTGCTACAGTAGTAAACAACTTCCAAGACTCAAATATAAAATAAAGTGCAGAAGTAAAATAATGGGTTGTCTCCCATAAGCGCTTTTCTTAACGCCTTTCGACCTAGGCGCGTAAAGTGTGTATCAATTATTATCGAGAGATGAAGCATCAACATAGGTGTTGGGAGTTTTCTCAACTATGCATTTTATCTTATCTATGTGAGTTTCGGAGGCTCCCTTTTCATTGTTCTTAGGTTTGCTATCCTCGTCAAACAAATTTTCAGTGGACAAGCCAACCATAGTTATTCTCTAGAGCGTCATTCATTCCCAGGAGCTTACAAGGTATTGTTGTCTTAATCTCCCCACCATCATTAATATTATTAGTGTGCCTTACTCTCTCCATATCCATCTTTTCAAGGATACTAACAAAATTGGTATAAGAGCCAAGCATCATATATTTAATAAAGACCTTTCTAGCCTCTCTTGCTACACCACCAAATTCTTTAAGAAGGGTTTCTAAAACAAAATATTTCTTTTCCCCTTCTTCCATATCACCGAGTGTGAGAAACATGTGTTGGATTATATGATTGAGATTAACAAATTTAGTTTCCAACATGCGAACTAAAGAAACAAAAGCAATTTCATAAGTAGGAGCAAGTTCTACCAAGTGTCTATCTTCAAAATCTTCAGCGGTACTAACATGAGTGAAAAAGTCTTCTATATTATCTCTCCCAATGATAGACCCGCGTCCTACCGGTATGTATTTCAGAGTGAACTTAGGAGGAAACATGATGAAATAAACTAAGGGTAAATAAAGTAAATGCAAGTAACTAATTTTTTTGTGTTTTTGATATAGAGAGCAAGACAGTAAATAAAGTAAAGCTAGCAACTAATTTTTTTGAATTTTGATATAATGCAGCAAACAAAGCAGTAAATAAAGTAAAGCAAGACAAAAACAAAGTAAAGAGATTGCAGCGTGTCTTGATCTCCCCGGCAACGGCGCCAGAAAACAGTCTTGATGCGCGTAGATGACACGTCCGTTGGGAACCCCAAGAGGAAGGTGTGATGCGCACAGCAGCAAGTTTTCCCTCAGAAAGAAACCAAGGTTTATCGAACCAGTAGGATCCAAGAAGCACGTTGAAGGTTGATGGTGGCGGAATGTAGTGCGGCGCAACACCAGGGATTCCGGCGCCGACGTGGAACCTGCACAACACAATCATAGAACTTTGCCCCAACGTAACAGCGTGGTTGTCAATCTCACCGGCTTGCTGTAAACAAAGGATTAGATGTATAGTGTGGATGATGATGGTTGTTTGCAAAGAACAGTAAAGAACAATTGCAGTAGATTGTATTTCGGATGTAAAGAATAGGACCGGGGTCCACGCATCACTAGCGGTGTCTCTCCCATAAGATAGCAGATGTTGGGTGAACAAATTACAGCTTGGGCAATTGACAAATAAAGAAGGCATAACAATGCACATACATATATCATGATGAGTACTATGAGATTTAATCAGTGGCATTACGACAAAGTACATAGACCGCTATCCAAAGCATGCATCTATGCCTAAAAAGTCCACCTTCGAGTTATCATCCGAACCCCTTCCAGCATTAAGTTGTAAACAACGTGACAATTGCATTAAGTATGGTGCGTAATGTAATCAACACAAATATCCTTAGACAAAGCATCGATGTTTTATCCCTAGTAGCAACAACACATCCACAACCTTAGAACTTTCTGTCACCGTCCCGCATTTAATGGAGGCATGAACCCAATATCGAGCATAAATACTCCCTCTTGGAGTCACAAGTATCAACTTGGCCGAGCCTCTACTAGCAATCGGAGAGCATGCAAGAACATAAATAACATATATTATAGATTGATAATCAACTTGACATAGTATTCAATATTCATCGGATCCCAACAAACACAACATGAAGGATTACAAATAGATGATCTTGATCATGATAGGAAGCTCACAAGATCTAACATGATAGCACAATGAGGAGAAGACGACCATCTAGCTACTGCTATGGACCCATAGTCCAGGGGTGAACTACTCACACATCGATCCGGAGGCGATCATGGCGATGAAGAGACCTCCGGGAGATGATTCCCCTCTC
>NC_061512.1:61410211-61586538 GCF_022539505.1 Lolium rigidum | reverse complement strand
CACGGAGGAAGGCGGATCCTTGGCGTACACGGCAAGACTTTGTACCGTAGTTAGGTGACTTGTATTCCGGCTAGGACTCTCCATGTAAACCCTAGATCCGTGCGCCTTTATAAGCCGGATCCTGGGAGCCCTAGAGGCACAACCACAACTCATTGTAACATCGCGAAAGCACCCAGATAATTCCAGACAAGCAGCAGTAGGCCCTGTCATCGTGCAGGTGTTCTGAAGCTGGGTAAATCGCGTACCACCGTCCCGTGTGCACTCCGCCCTATGGCCCCTACTTCTTCTCCCCCTCGCGAGGATCCCTCCTCCGAGGTACCGTCGATTAGGCAACGACAGGTTCCGATCTTTGTGAATTTCACTTGGAGGATAGAATTTGGAATAAAATAAAGGCACAATGTCCTCCCAATCAAGAGAATCCCTATTCTTCAGCAATTTATACCAGTGCGCTGCTTTACCAGACAGTGATATAGAGAATAGTTTCTTCCTAACTTCATCCATAGCAATACCTGCACATTTGAATAACCCGCATAATTTGTAAAAACAGTAAATGATCACCAGGATGGACAGTTCCATCCCCTTCATAGCGGTTATCCACAACACGTTCAATAATTTTCATAGGTATTTTGTATGGAACCTCTTTCTCACCTGGCGCCTCATCCACTACCTTTGCAGTAGTAGTTGATTTCCCAAAGAGGAATTCAAGAGAAGACCTCTCCATAATGAATTATAGCAGTAGGCGGAAATAAAAACAGCACGTACAGTAAAAAAATTCCCTTACTAATTCCACTTACCAATAGCGCTTCACTCCCCGGCAACGGCGCCAGAAAATAGTCTTGATGACCCACAAGTATAGGGGGTGTATCGTAGTACTTTCGATAAATAAGAGTGTCGAACCCAACGAGGAGCAGAAGGTGTTGACAAGCGAGTTTCGATGAAGGGTTCACTGTAAATGCTCACAGACAAGTATTCGGGGGGTTTTGATATAGCAGATGAATAAAGTACAAGTAAGTAAAATGCGAGAGAAATAATTGCAGCGAGTGGCCCAATCCTTTTTAGGACAAAGGACAAGCCGGTTTGTTTACTTATAATGACCAAACGTTCTTGAGGACACACGGAAATTTAGTCTAGTGCTTTCGCTTTATATAGCTGATTAATCTTCATTGTTTTGATAAGTGTTGTGTGGGTGAACCTATGCTAATGTACCGCCCTTCCTAGGACTAATACATACTTATGATTATACCCCTTGCAAGCATCCGCAACTACAAGAAAGTAATTAAGATAAATCTAACCACAGACCTTAAACTCGAGATCCCTGCTATCCCTCCTGCATCGATATACCAACGGGGGTTTAGGTTTTTGTCACTCCGGCAACCCCGCAATTAGCAAACGAATACAAGATGCATTCCCCTAGGCCCATAAATGGTGAAGTGTCATGTAGTCGATGTTCACACGACACCACTAGAAGAATAACACCACAACTTAAATATCACAACATTGAATACTAACCAACATAATTCACTACTAACATTTAGACTTCACCCATGTCCTCAAGAACTAAACGAACTACTCACGAGACATCATATGGAACATGATCAGAGGTGATATGATGATGAATAACAATCTGAACATAAACCTTGGTTCAATAGTTTCACTCAATAGCATCAATAACAAGTAGAAATCAACACCGGGAGAGTTTCCCCTATCAAACAAACAAGATCAAACCCTAATTGTTACAGCGGTGACGAGGTGCAGTGGTGGAGATGGCGGTGATGGTGATGGAGATGATGTCCAGATCGATGACGATGACGATGGCGTCGATTTCCCCCTCCGGGAGGGAATTTCCCCGGCAGATTTCAGCCTGCCGGAGAGCTCTTTTCTCTCTGGTGTTCTCCGCCCCGCAGAGGCGGCTGTGACTCTTCGCGACTATCCTCTGGGGCTTAGGTTTTCGGGACGAAGATGTACGCGAAGAAAAGGAGGCTAGAGGGGGCTGTGGGCCCCCTCCTCACAAGGCGGCGCAGCCAGGCCTTGGGCCGCGCCGGCCTATGAGGTGGGCCCACCTCGGCTCCCCTCGGATCCCCCTTCTGGCTCCCTTCGTCTTCTGGAAAAATAGGATTGTTCATATAATTTCCGTCAAGTGTTGATCTTCCGAAATATTGCATTCTGACGGCGCTTTTTCCAGCAGAATCCTGACTCCGGTGCGCGATCCCCAAATAATCATGAAACATGCAAAATAGATGAAATAACATAAGTATCATCTCCAAATATGAAATATATCAATGAATAACAGCAAATTATGATATAAAATAGTGATGCAAAATGGACGTATCAAGTGCCTTATGGAGTAAATACACGTGGTTGCGTCGGCGTGGGTCTTCGAAACCCGGGGGTTGAGCCACATATGCGGTTTCTTTTAGGGGACCATTCAAAAAATGCACTTTTCACATCCATTTGATATAGTTTGAAATTGTGGAAAGATGCAAATGCAAGCAAAAGACGAATAGCTTCAAGACGGGCTACCGGCGCAAAGGTATCCTCAAAATCCGTACCTTCTATTTGGGCAAACCCTTGCGCCACTAACCTTGCTTTGTTTCGTATGACAATGCCATTCTCATCTTGCTTGTTCTTGAATACCCATTTGGTCCCAATAACATTGATGCGATGATCCTTGGGTCTCTCAACTAGAGACCATACTTCATTACGAGTGAAACACTCCAATTCTTCTTGCATGGAAATTACCCAATCCGGATCAACCAAGGCTTCATGTACCCTGAGTGGTTTAAAACTAGACACAAAAGCATGGTGTTGACAATAAGTGATAAGTAGTGCATGGTGTCTACGAGTTACCACTCCTTTTGAGATGCTACCAAGGACTTGATCTAGTTTCATGTCACTTGCCCTTGTAGCGGCCTTGATCTTCCGAATGGTTCCTTCATGATCAATGAACTCATCTCTTGCTAGTACTTGATCACGAGGGACCACTTGAGCTTGATCACGAGTTGAGGATGTCTCTTGATCATCATCATGGTCTTGCTCAGTGGAATGAGGACTTTCTTCTTGTTTTCCGGAATGTGACTCATCTTGAGTGGAGAATGGTTCTTGAGTTGCACTTGATGGTTCGGCTTGAGTTGAGCTAGGCTCCACTTAAGCCGTGCTTGATACTTCTACTCCATCACTTCGATCATCAGTATGAACTTCAGTGGGCCGGATGTGTCCAATGCCCATAAGATTGATGGCATTAGAAGGATCATCATCATTACCTGCAACACAAGGAACAACTTGCTCCACTTGGGAGCCATTATCCTCCAAGAACACCACGTCACAAGATACTTCAATAGACCCAGTGGACTTGTTGTAGTATCTATAGGCGTGGGAGTTCTCCGCATATCCAACAAATGTGCCCTCAATGGTTCTAGTTTCAAATTTACCAAGCTTCCCTTTGTTGTTCTTAACAAGACATTTGCATCCAAAGATAAGAATGTACATGACGTTAGGCTTGTTACCTGTGAGAAGCTTGTATGGAGTTTTTTTGTGGAGGGGGCGGAGGAAGAGCCGGTTGGAGTAGTGGACAGCCGTAGACATGGCTTCTCCCCAAAAGTTGTGGGGTGAGTTGAATTCACTCAACATGGTTCTTGCCATCTCAATGATAGTCCGGTTCTTCCTTTCAACAACACCATTTTGTTGAGGGGTGTATGGCGCCGAGAACTCATTCTTGATGCCCTCATCATCAACAAGCTCTTGCATGGTGTAGTTCTTGAACTCGGTGCCATTGTCGGTCCTAATCGCCTTGATCTCGGATTCATACATACGTTGAGATTTCTTGGCGAAGGTGATGAACTCTCTATAGTTCTTGTCCTTATACTTGAGGAGAAAGACCCAAGAGTTTCTTGAGTAATCATCAAAAATGACAAGTCCATACTTGCTCCCACCAAGAGTATCATAATGTGATGGCCCAAAGAGATCCAAATGAAGGAGCTCCAAAGGCCTAGATGTGGTGACGATACTCTTGATAGGATGTTTCTTCTTGAGTTGCTTTCCGGGTACACATGCACTGCAAACACGATCTTTCTTAAAAGAAATGCCGGTACAATGTGCTCACCCTTTAGGAGTTGTTTGAGATTTCTCATGTTAACATGACCAAGGCGGTGATGCCACAACCAACCTTCGTCATGTTTGTCCGCCATTAGACATGTGGAGGGAGAGGGGCTCTCTTTCGAGAGGTCAACCACATAAAGGTTGTTCTCCACATATCCAACAAGGACCAATTTGAGATTGTCACTCCTAAAGATTTTCACACAATCTTTACTATATTAAATGGCTAGAGGTGGTGAGATGGTTGGTATGTCGAGCGCTCCACTGATCGATCGCATCAGGCAGGGAAACCCGCGCTAAATAATAATCCGATGAGACCTAACCGTCTTGGCCTGATCTCACGGAAGTGTGCGCCTCTCACATTTTCTGCCGCAACTTCCCATCTACTACTGCCAGCGCCCAACCTTCCTCCCACCGCATCCACGACTCACCTGCGTGCGCCGCCGATCCTACCGCAACCTCTCTCGCCTCGCCTCCAGGCTGCGCTCCCTCTCCCACTGTTCTTTCGACTCCGGCGTGGCCTCGCTGGCCGAGGCCATTGGGTTCGCTACGTGCACGAGGACAGCGTTGGTCAACATCTTTGCTGGGGTTCGCGTCCCTGCAACTGCTGCCGAACAAGGAGGCCACAACGGAGCGCGGAGCCGGATTAGGTTGTCGTCCAAGTCATCGCTTGCCTCCGGATCAGGTCCAGGCATCCCTGTCCTGCAACTCGCCATGGCAGCGCACGAGGAGGGCGGCGCACATGCCGCCATGGAGATGAACAAGGTCGTCGCATAGATATAGTCCAGGTTCTTTGTGCTCTGCAGGCTTCTTTTTCGCGAAAACACAAAAGCCTTGCGTTTCGATGCATTGATAGATAAAGAAGAGTTTATGTACAAGTCCGAGCACGGACACAACACGCCGTACAACTCGACCCAAGGAAAAGGAAAACTAATCTAGGGGAGTAGCTGGCGCACACCCCGGGCTCCCGCGTCCGCCCATTGCCGCGCCTCGGCCACTAAGTCGTTGAACAAGGATGTCACCGAAGGTCGCACGTTGTCAAAGACCACTGCGTTCCGATGCTTCCAGATCCACCAATGTTGGGGGGATGACCCCCGGTATGCCAAAGGCATGCCAAACCGGATGGCTTGAGCCATCAAGATACCAGTTTAATGTTCGTACCGGAACGTAGAGATAAGAATTTAGCTAAGTGGAGCTAAGCCGGTATCCCCAAGAGGGGTATGCCGGAACCGGATAAGAAGATACCGGGCTACCGGAAGGAAGAGCATGTCAGCAGGACTGGTCAAAGATTCTCTCCAGAGCTAGAAGACAAGGATGAGCTAAGCAAAGTAGCTTTAAACGAAGGGCTGACGATAAAGAGAAGGATGACGGTCAAAGAAGCCGGAGGACGTCGACATCCCTGATTAAAGAGGACTCCGGTGTCATCTATGATTAAAGTAGCTTTATAAAGTAGTTTGTCTAGTCAAAGATGCCATTAGAGTTTCTTGCCTCGTAAGCCACCCTCTCCCCTATATAAGGAGAGGGGGCAGCCCTTCTTACGGGCAGACGCACGAAGAGACCTAGGTTTAGAAGAACACTTGTACTGAGAAACTTGTATCCTGTTGAGATCAATAGAAAGGATGATCTAGAGCGAGTTCTTCCTTATGTCTTTCTTCTTCAACCTCTAGCCTTGGCTAAGTTCTTGAGGAAACCATCCGGAAGTTCATCCCGTCTAATCACAAACCCTCCCCGAATCCTCTTGCGTCCATTCGGCCCCAACCTAAGCCATCCTATGGCATCCGTTTGTTCACCACGATGACGGCTTGGCGCCCACCGTGGGGCATGAAGTGGCGCTTGCCGGAGTACATATTCGGGCGGGCATCCTCGAGGTCGCCGGTGAGCGGACGATGTCTCGCGCTCGTCCGGCGCTTCTACTCCATCGACTTCATCAACGACAACGCGGGCTGCTTCGCCAACGGCGGCATCTTCCCCAAGAACGGCCGCATCATCGAGTTTGGCAGCCACCGCGTCTACTTCGGCACCGTCCCCGTGCGCCAGCGCCTCTCGCTGGTGCTGGTGGCACCGGACCCGCCAAGGTGGCTCTGTGCTCGCCGCGCCGCCGGCAGCGTCGAGGTAATGATGGCTGGCGCAGCCGGCGCGGCAAGGAGGCCGCGGACGAAGTTGCTGGTCGTGCGGCCGCGACCCGTGCGGCCAAGCCACCGCCGGAGCGCGACACCGGCGCACCGGAGCGTCTTCCGCGCCACCGGCAACACCTCTCCAGGCGGCGATGAACGTGCTGGCAACGCCCATCGCGCAGAACATCGATCCGGCAACGGCTCAGGCGGAGCTGGAGGCGCAACTCCAGAAGATACTCAAGAGTGGCAAGGACGTCGTCAGGGGGCAGCGCGAGCTGAACCTAACCGTACGTGAGTATAACGCTGCCCATGGCTTTGCTTCTGTTAGCGCTCATGCTGCTAGGATACCGGAGAACCGGCTTAAGGCTCGCAATCTAGATCAGGATTTGCGTAAGGAAGTTCGTACCGGCAAGAGTACCTCTCGCATCTGCTAGCATCGTAGAGAAACCTAAGTACAGTAGCCCGGATAAAACCATAAAAGCTGCTAAGGCTGCTGTAGATCTGTGTGACTCGCTTACCGGAGAGGCTCTGGCAAAACAACAAGAGCGTGTCAGAGAGCTGTTGGATACCGTAGAGCAGCAGAACGCTGAGCAGCTAGCTAAGCTGAACAAGGCTATTGACAAGGGATTAACTTGTCAATGCCTATGGATTGTAGGCTAGGGTTTAGTTAGAAGTAGAGGGCAAGTAGATCTCGAAGGTTTCAGCCGAAAAGTACTCGACGAATATGAAAACTAGGGTTTGCGTACAATGATTCGATGATCTTCTCGTCCCTCGACCCCCCTTTATATAGGTGGAGCCGAGGGATTCGTGCTATACAAGGATTACGGAGTCCGGGACGGTTTCTAACTCATCCCGCCGGATTACAAATAACACTTCCTATTACAACTCTATCTTTTCCTTAAATACATCTTGGGCTCTCGAGTCTTCTTATTCTTCGGGTAGTGGGCCTTCAATAAACCCCGGGTACTATATTAGGCAGGCCCATTTGGGATGCCTATGTCAGTAGCTCCCGAGATTTTGCTTGAATCATAGAATCAAGGAAAATCTCCACTGTTTATTTTTACTCGAAAGCTCTTAACTTTTATACTTTTTTTCATAAAATTCTATATTGTACAGGGATATTGGTAGTTGGGGCTAGTTCATCTGACGGATCAGTGTACTAGTTAACTACTCTAGTGGCAATCCGCAAAAACCTACTTCAAAATCACGTCCCCGGACATGATTTCGGGATACCGGTGTAAACTTCGACAGGCGCCGCTTAAGGTCTTACCATTCCGTCGAGTCCCGGCTAAATTTATCGAGTACCTAACGCGTCCGTTAGGATTTTTCTTCGTATCCGTTGATACGGATAAAAGTAGCAGAGCGCAGTCTTCGGCGATGCCACGCCCAGCAGAATAGGTCTGGGGTCTTACCTTCGCAATTTTGCGGCATTCAGAAATTGATCGCAACTTCGGCGTTCTGAGAATATATTGTCGAGTGCTTTTCCGGCTGTTGGAATGGCACATTTTATTGAGTCAAATATGACTTATATTGCTTTCCCGATGGGAGTATATGGAGAGTTAATGATAACTCGAAATATACTCTCTTGCTTGTTCTATTTTTCCTTTGTTAATTTCATCGGGCACGCGAACAGCGTTCCCGATGGGAGTAGCCCCCGAGGCTACAGCCAAGAACTTGTGCTTGGTTGTAGGCTCAACATTTTAGTCCACCTTGTCACTATATTGCCATTATCTCCTGATATTCTTTCCTCCTTCTTCTTCTCTCTTTCTTTTTTTCTCTCTTTTTTTTTTTATTTATCGGGTGCGCGAACAGCGCTCCTGATGGGAGTAGCCCCCGAGGCTACAGCCAAGAACTTGTGCTTGACTGTAGGCTCAACATTTTCTATATTTGCCATTGTCGAAATTTTTCTTTTTTCGAAGTAGCCCCCGAGCATTTGGGCAAAAACTTGTTTCTGACCAAAGGCTCCCGATGCATTCAAATAACTTATCCTGTCGCCATTCTCCTTTCTCTTGTCGACATATTTTCCCTTGCCAAATTTTCTTCAACTCTATCAATGGTCGATATTTTTCTGCTTTGTGGGTCCATCGTTCCCACCATGTTGACACGTCGTGCAAGTGGGGGACACACGTCCTCCGCTTTTTCTCGGTGCACGTACGGTAACGCCTATCCCAGTAAAAATACTTTTTGCCCTTGTAACTAGAAGATCAATTCTCACCACACGATTTCCTCATCCAACGGTACACTCGCTTCACCCAATTCTTATATAAACCTGTCTTCAACCTCCGTTCATCCCTCGCTTGCGCCGCTCACCTGTTCCTCTTCGCAAATCTTCCTCCGCGCCCAATCTTCGCCGATTTCCCGCTCTCGCATACATTGCTCAATCCGCCGCCGTGGATGCCACCGCGTGCGCGTTTGACCCGCCACAAGACTCCGCAGTCCGCGATGGCCGCCGAAGATCTTGAGTGGGAGAGATCCAAAATCTCCAACCAAGACGCCAACTCCGATGAAAAGGCTTGGCCCGATGAAGAAGGAAGGCGCCATCCGCTTCCCAGTGAAGAAAGCTATCCCAAGCCTCCAATGGAGTATCGGGTTAGTTTTGTTGATCATCTTATCCGCGGCCTCTCTACCCCAATCCATGATTTCCTCCGCGGTCTTCTCTTTGTCTATGGGATTCAACCGCACCGGCTGACCCCCAATTCCATTCTTCACATTTCTATTTTTATCACACTTTGCGAATGCTTTCTTGGAGTTGCTCCCAATTGGGCTCTCCGGAAACGCATTTTCTCGCCTTCGCCGTAATGGCGCCACCACGCCACCTACAACATAGGTGGCGTAGTTATCTCGTGTCCGAACGGATGTCGATTATTTCGACGTCAAATTTCCCGACTCTGTCCAAGGATGGCGCAAGAGGTGGCTCTATATACACGAAGAAAGCGCCAACTCCGTGGAACACAACATAGTTCCTTTCGACGGAAACGCGAAGATTCAACGCCGCCACTCCCGGGACGCCGAAGCTTCCGAAGAAGAAAGAAAGGCGACGAAGCTCTTATGACTCGTGTTCATCAGCTCCAAAATACTCGAGGAAAAGAGTTGTCCGGTGTCCAAATCATAGCCTATTTTCTTAGGATTAGAGTGCAGCCTCTTCGAGCTCGCAAAAATCCCCTTTGGACGTATTCTCGGTGCCAATGACGCCAATAGGCTCTCCAATGATCTTTCCGTGAAGGACTTGGAGAAGCTTGTTCGAAGAATTACCTCGCCGAGTAAGAAGGATCCTATTCCTTCCTCTTGTCGCGTGGAACCCTACAGCTCCACTAATCCTCTCCCCGAGGTATTTTGCCTTCTCGAATTTTTTATCTTGTTCTGAATTTTTCCTGCATCTCATTGTATTAATATCTCGCTATCTTTCTCTCTGCCGCTATTTTGTTGTAGAATCACCCTACTATGGCGTCCCTTCCTCCTCTTCCTGAGGATGGAGAAGTCGAAGAAATGGGTATTGTTGCCGAAGATACTCAAGGCTCCTCTCGTTCTCGGAAGTGAAGTCGCGGGTTCTCACAAATCTGCGGCTTCTCATGAGAGAGAGGTTGAGTCTCGAAGCTAGTGAATCGACCGAATCCCTTCCTCCCGCTGTTTCTCCGAAGAACAAAAGGAAAAGGACTGAAGTCGAGGATTCTGGCATTTCTAAGGCTGAAGAAATTGTTCCTTCTGATCCGAAGGCAGCTTATGATCCTTATTTTGAGTCCCTCATCAGCTCGTAAGTCAATTTTATCTCTCCTCCTCTTTTTGATGTACTCGAAAGATTTAACTCTGTCTCGCTTTTTGTACTGTCGATTTTTGTTTACTAGTGATGAGGAAGAAGTACCAGCCATCGACGTAGCTCCTCGGACCAAGCACGTCACGTATCGTGCTTGTTTCGTACACGTTAGTTGAAGGAGATGAAACATCGCCTCCCCAACAAAACGTCGTCACTACTACTCCACCATCGAGCCCCCTTGTCCCTTCGCCAAAAAGGGCAAGGGTTGAAATGATCGTTGAGCCTCCTCCTCAACCGAGCAACTATTCGTCGCAGCTCTTGGATGATGTAAGTTTATCGAGATCCATCTTTCCTCTTTTTTGCTTTTATGGAGCCTTACTTTTTGTAATGCCGAAGTTTTTCCCCTTCTTTTCTTCTTCGTTGACAGCCTATGATCAAGGATCTTATCCGCATCGGGTCCCAATTTATTGGGTACCGCGAGTATGCCAGCAGAGCCGAAGGTACGACTTTTCCACTTGTTGTTTTCCCTTGGTGTTTTACGCCAACTGCTTGTCGCTATTTCTGATCTTTCTTCTTTTTCTTTTCCGCATCTCGACAGTAAAAACTTGCGGAAGCTAACGAACGTGCCGAGTTACTTTCTCGGAATCTTGAGAAAAGTGAAACGGCTCGCAAGAAAGCTGAACTTGCTGCTAGCGAAGCCGCAGCTGAAGCCGATGATGCCAAAGCAAAGGCTGCTAGTGTCGAAGAATTGCAGCAAAGGCTCAAAGATGCTGAATCTGCCTTGCACGAGCAAAAATCTGCACAGATTGCACGAGAACAAGGGATCATCAAGCGTTTGAATTCGCAAAGTCGACGTACACTGAGTAATATCACTTGTCCCTTCTATTTTGTTTGTACTTCTTGTTTCTTGGTTTTTGACTAATGCTCTTTCTTGTGTGGCAGCCCAAACCAACCAAGATTTTGACCCGGAAAAGCCCGTCAATGACTCTCTTCTTGACGCACTTTCTCTTCTAGAGTCCCATGGACGCGAAATTCGTGAAGGCGTGGCCAATGCCGGTGGGGCTTTGTCGGCGTTGTTCCCCTACTTCTTCCCGAAGAAAGAGGAACCTTCGACTTTCCTTGACCTTGCCAAGCTTTTCAATACATCAGAAGATCTTGGGCTGAAGATACGCCATGAGAATATGAAGGTGGCTGTTGAAAATACTGTTGCTCTGGTTGCTGATAGTCAGCAGACTCTCGACTGGACGAAGGTTGGTGACACCGATCAGATAGAACAGTCGCGGTGGAAGTCACTGATGAAGGCGGCCAAGCCCAATACGAAGAAAATCTTGGCGTATCTCGGGATCAAGCCGACGTCGACTCCTAGTTCGTCAAGGCCGGAGGTCTAGTTGCATGCCTCTGTTTTTCTTTTGCTTCTTTTGCTCTTGTCGCCAAAGTAGTCTTTTGGCGACACGTATTTCCTTAGTTCCACTGTAGTGCCCTTGTAATTATTCCCAAGAGATTAATGAAGAACTCTATCTTTGCCTGTTTTTTGATGTTGTTCTGTTTAAATTTCAGTTGATATTTGATAACTATACTCCAATTCCTACTCCTTCCAATGCTTCGCCTTCTTCCCGCGCGAGAGAACTGGTATCGATACCGCACTCGTCGATGATACCTTGTCGCAAGAATTGAATGATCTTCGACAACAACTTCAGTATGCGAAAAAGCAAACACTTGTGATGATGGAGCAGTCTCGTGAATCATCTGAAGCCGAAAAAGTTGCTCTTCAGCAAGCCCGCGAGGCTGTGGCTGCTAAGGAGATTGTTGTTTCTGAAGCTGAAAAAGCGGTCACTCGAGAAAATTTCATGCTCGAGTTAATGAATGAAGCCAGTGCAGATATGTCGGGTATGTTTGTCTCGTCTTGTGATATCTTTCATCTTCATGCTATTGTCTTCTAACGGTTGTCCCTTCGTTGTGTTGATAGGTGCCTTTATTGATGCTGCTGCCGAGGAAGAAAGGGTAAACACTAGGACAAACCTCCTTGTCAATCTTTCCTTGGACCATGGTTCTTTGTTTTGGGCCACTCCGGAGAGGACCCGCCAAATTACCAGATTTCAGGATCGTACCTCTCAAACCCGTGATTTCCTTCACTTCTGTACCAAAACCTTATCCATGGTTTACAACTCCATGTTTCCTCGGAATGTCCCACCAAAAACTCTTCCTGAATTGATGGAAAGGTTCAAGGATGCTCGCAGTATCCATGATTTTGTCAAAGCACAACTGGTAGCTGGTGCCAGATTTGCCCTTATCATGCTCCAGATCTGCCACTCGAAGCTTGACCTTGCCCAAGTTGTCGAGAGGGTTCATCAAAAGGTAAAACGTCGGAGAGTTGGTGTTGATAGAATTAACACGAAGGTTACACCTATAGCCGAAGAAATGATTGAGGACCTTCTTCGGATGGATGCCGACTTTTTTGCCGATGGCCATTATGCCGATTTTCTTGGTGCTGCTCCTGAAGAGAACGAGTTACTCTTGATGACATACTGAATCAAGACTAGTTATTTTCTTCTTGTAGAAATTTCTTCTTTGTAGTCCATAACTATATTGTAAAGCAACCATTATATTTCTATGTTTGTCTAGCCCCCGAGTGTTTCGGTGACTTTTTGTATTTGTATATTTGCGAGGTTGTGGACCAAGGCATTTATATTTTGAAGGCAAATATGAGCCCCCGAGCTTTTACCGAGTACTATTTTGTATTTTTATTGACTCACGAGGTATTTGAATACCAAGGCAAGGTTTTTTCCTTCTTTCATCGATGAACTATATTGAAATTCGTCGGAGCGATGACTTTGGTCACGTTGATAAAGAAAAAAGGTGATGTAGCCACTATCTTTATTATATTGCAGCACCGCGAGCCCGCCTCATTAAAAACCTTCTCCGGCCCCACTCGGTGCCCCGAAAAAGGAAAAGAGTGCGTCTGAAAACTCGCGGGCGTTTCAGTACATTGAAGTTTTACAAGGACTATATTTCGACTCTAGGCGTAGAACCGCCCGAGTTGCGCCACGTTCCAGTGGGTTTGGCTCCTCCACCCCTGTCTTCTTGTCCTTTATCCCGTATGCTCCTTCTCCGATTACTTCCGTGACGATGTAAGGGCCGAGCCATGGTGACTCGAGTTTTTCATGACTTTTTTGCGTGAGCCGAAGAACTAGGTCGCCCACCCGAAAAGATCTTGGCCGCAAACGTCGACCGTGGTAATTCTTCAAGTCCTGTTGATATTTGGTTACTCGAGACAATACTTCATCTCGAGCTTCATCAAGTGCGTCCACATCATCTTCTAGCGCTTTTCTCGACTTTTCTTCGTCATACTCCACGACGCGTGGAGAGTTGTGCTCTATCTCGATTGGCAATCACGTTCGCTCCATGTACCGAAAAAATGGAGTTTCGTGTCGCTGTATTTGGAGTTGTTCGGATGCTCCACAACACACTTGGTAGTTCTTCGGGCCAGGTATGTCGAGCTTTTTCTAGTGGTCCTAACAAGCGCTTCTTGATGCCATTGCAGATGATGCCATTGGCTTTCTCGACTTGCCCATTGGTTTGAGGATGTGCAACTGATGCAAAGTTCAGCTTGATGCCCACCTCTTCGCAATAGTCTTTGAATTCATTGGACGTGAAGTTGCTGCCGTTGTCTGTGACGATGCTGTGGGGCACTCCAAATCTGAAGACGAGGTCTTTTATGAATTTTACTGCAGATGCTCCGTCCGGTGAATTTATCGGCTTCGCTTCTATCCACTTTGTGAATTTGTCGACAGACTACTAGCATGTATTCCTTTCCTCCTCGGTGACGATTTGTGTAACTTGCCTACCATGTCGAGTCCCCATTGTGCAAAGGGCCATGACAAAGGTATTGGTGCTAGCTCTGCTCGCCGGAGAGTGAGGTTTTGCGGCAAACCTTTGACACGCGTCGCAAGTTCGTACTATGTCCTTAGCGTCCTCTATTGCTGTCAACCAGTAGAATCCTGCCCGAAAAACCTTGGCCGCGATAGCTCGACTACTTGCGTGGTGGCCACATATTCCTTCATGTACGTCCTTTAGAATTATTCTTCCTTCTTCGGGTGTAACGCACCTTTGCAAGACGCCCGAAATACTTCGCTTATATAATTCTCCCTTAACCACCGTGAAAGCTTTGGAGCGTCGAATTACTCGCCTTGCCTCAACCGGGATCATCCGGTATTTCTTTCCCCGAGGATATATGATATGTATGGCTGCATCCATGGTATCTCGTATTACTAGGACCAGGTCTTGCTCTTCTTCTTCTTCCTCTTGCTTCTCCTTGATAGCCCCCGAGGGTTTCTTCTCCTTCTTTTTTGATTTTGTCGTCTCAGTGGATCTCTCTGTTATCTCCTCCCAAAATACACCCGGTGGGACTGCAAGGCACTGCGACCCGATGTTTGCAAGAACGTCGGCTTCGTCGTTGCTCAATCTGCTAATATGATTTACTTCGCATCCATCGAACAATTTCTCAAGCTCATTGTACACCTCCTTGTATGCCATCATGCTATCATTGACCGCGTCACATTGGTTCATAACTTGCTGAGCTACCAACCGTGAGTCGCCAAAGATTTTTAGTCGAGTTGCTCCGCAGGCTTTCGCCATCTTCATCCCGTGTATGAGAGCCTCATATTCCGCTTCATTGTTAGATGCGTTAGGGAACGTCATACGAAGGATGTACTTCAACTTGTCGCCTTCAGGTGATATGAGTACTACTCCTGCGCCAGCCCCTTCTAGCCTCTTGGACCCATCGAAGTTCATAGTCCAGGTTCTCGATAAATCTGGGGGTCCTGTATTTTGCAACTCCATCCACTCGCGATGAAGTCCGGTAGTATTTGCGACTTTATTGCTTTTCTTTTTTCATACGTGATGTCCCGAGGGGAAAGTTCTATTCCCCAAAGGGAGACACGACCCGTAGCTTCTGGGTTGTTCAGTATATTTGATAAAGGAGCTTCATTGACCACTATGATCGGGTGTGCCGAAAAATAGTGGCGCAATTTTCGTGCTGTCGTGAATACTCCATATGCTAGCTTTTGGTACTGAGGGTACCTTTGTTTTGACGGCGACAAGACTTCGCTCACGAAGTATACTGGTCGATGTACTCCATGGATTTTTCCTTCTTCTTCTCTTTCGACAACTAACACCGTGCTAACCACTTGGGGCGTGGCTGCAATATACAGCAGGAGAGGTTCCTTTTCCTTAGGAGCCACTAGGATTGGTGGTGTCGATATTTTTCGCTTTAGATCCTCGAAAGCTCGATCAGCCTCTTCGTTCCACTGGAATTTATCTCCTTGCTTTATCAGCGCGTAAAATGGTAGCGCTTTTTCTCCTAACCTCGGCGACGAATCTGCTCAAAGCTGCGACTCGCCCGGCTAGTCTGCCGTATTTCTTTCAACTTCGTTGGCTTCCTCATTGTTACTATGGCTTGTATTTTGTCGGGATTTGCTTCAATCCCTCTTGCTGAAACTAGAAACCCCAGAAGTTCTCCTGCTGGGACGCCAAAAGAACACTTCGTCGGGTTCAGCTTGAGGCGGAATTTGTCGAGGTTGTCAAAAGTTTCTTTGAGATCCTCGATCAGCGTTGTTCCCTTTTTTGATGTTATGACGACATCATCGATGTATACTTGCACGTTTTTCCCAATCCGTGTTGCTAAACACTTCGCATCATCCTTCGATATGTTGCTCCCGCATTTTTTAGACCGAAGGGCATTGTCTTGTAGCAAAACACGCCGTAAGGTGTAATAAACGCTGTTTTGGCTTCATCATCTTCTTTTAATCTGATCTGGTTATAACCAGAGTATGCATCCAAAAAGGAAAGACGTTCACAACCTGCCGTGGAGTCGATAATTTGATCGATCCTTGGGAGGGGAAAGTGATCCTTAGGGCAATGTTTGTTGAGACACGTAAAGTCGACGCACATGCGAAGGACTGTCGTGTTTTTCTTCGGCACCATCACCGGGTTAGCTACCCATGTGGCTTCCGTAGATATCTCTCTGATAAAACCAGCTTCCTCTAGTCGATTTATTTCTGACAGCATGGATTTGCGGTTTGGTTCCGAAAAACGCCGCAAAGGTTGTCTGATTGGTTTCGCTGTTGGATCCAAATTTAGGTGGTGCTCGGCAAGTTCCCTGGGTACTCCTGGCATGTCAGCTGGACACCATGCGAAGATTTTCCAGCTTCTCACGGAGGAACTCGACGAGCGCGCTTTCCTATGCGATATCCATGTTGTTTGCAATGGATGTCGTCTTTTTTGGATCCGTCGGGTGAATCCGCACCTCCTTAGAATTTTTCTCTCGTGTTGAAAGTTGATTCTTTATTTGGCCTTCCGACGTCCGGCAATACGTCGTAATCGGTCATGCTCTTCGACGCCAAGTATTCAGCTTGCATCCCGAAGGTTTCGATAACCGATGGAAATCCTTGTCGCACTTATCAGCCTAAGGCAAAACTCCCTTTGACCGTGATTGGTCCCTTGGGTCCAGGCAATCTCCATAACGGGTATGTATAGTGTGGTACTGCCATAAATCTAGCGTATGCTGGTCGTCCCAGCAAAGCGTGGTATTGCGATGGAAAATCTACGACTTCAAACTCCAGCTTCTCGATTCTATAATTTTCTCGGGTTCCAAACTGAACGTCGAGGTTGATCTTTCCCAATGGGTAACTTGGTTTCTCTGGTGTGATGCCGTGAAACCTTGTGTCCGTTGGCTTCAAGTTTGCTAAGGATATGTTCATCTTCCTCAATGTATCTGCATACATGAGGTTTAAGCTGCTGCCACCATCTATGAATACTCGAGAAACATCAAAGCCTGCGATAACTGCTGGCAGAATAAGTGCTGACTGCCCTGGTCGAGGAACTTGCTGCGGATGATCTGCTATTGTGAAACCGATGTCTTGCCCCGACCAATTGAGGTACTCAACTGTTGGTGGAGGCATTTTCTCTGCCATGAACACCTGTCGCGAGATTACTTTTTGAGCTCTATTGGATGGCCTTCCCTTCTGAATCATCGACACCTGCTCCGTTGGAGTTAGGATCAACATAGGGTGGTGGTGCAAGTGCTGCCGCTATTCCGAGCTGGTGTTGATTGCCTTCCGTAATCGCGGGAGGTGGCGGTAGATGAACTTCGCTCCTAGGCTCCCGAGGGTTTCTCCGTGCTGCTCGTGCGTGAGCGTTTTCCGCACATCCGAACATTGCTTGGAAATTTCGACAATCTTTCCGCAGGTGTCCCGACTGTCTTTTCCCATTGCTTGTCGAGGAAGAAGTGCATCTGGCACGGTCCGTTCAGCATTTCTTCGGGAGACATAAAAGGTCGTGGAAACCTTGGCCCACTATTTTGCCTGTTACGGGAGTCGTCCCTATTATCGCCTCGCTGCTCATTGCTTCTCTGATAATCATCTCTGTTGCTTGCTCCTGTATTTGACCGAAATCCTGCCGAAATTTGCCCCGGGGCGTCGTAATTCGGATACCGCCGAGGAAATCGTCGCCTCGTCCGATAATTTCGACCACGGTCCTCCTCTCGGCGACCTGTGTCTTTTATTGTGGACAGCGTCTTCTCCGTCCGCCCATCTATTTGCTATCTCCATCAACGCGGATACCGTTTTTGGATTGGTCCTTCCCAAGTCCTCGACAAAATCTCCGCGCCTCGATTCCCGCGACAAACGCATCTATTGCTCTCTCGTCGATATATTTTCTCGCCGAGTTTTTTATGATGTTCCACCTTTGGATGTATTTTCTCATTGACTCATCCGGCTTTTGTCGACACGCCCTCAGCTCTTCCAACGATGCAGGCTTCTTGCATGTGGATCTCGAAGTTCTTGACGAAAACGTCCTCGAAACTTTCCCAGCTGCCGATGGATCCCGGCGGAAGTTTTTTGATCCAAGATCGTGCGGCTCCACTTAAGTGCACCTGAATACTTTGCATCGCTGTTGCTCTAGTTCCTCCAGCTAGCTTCACCGTCTCGAGGTAATCAATTAACCAGTCCTCGGGTCTTGCAGGCCGTCGAACTTTTTGAAGTGATCGGGTAACTTGAATCCGGAGGGGACTCGAGTTTTTCGGACTCTTCTCGTGAAGCACGGTAGACCGCACATATCCTCGTCATTAAGCTCCGGGGACTGCCGATGATCTCTTCTGCTTTGCCTTGCTCTGTCGACCCTTGCTTGCACTCCCGTGTCTCTTGCTCCACTTGGTCCTTCCGGAGCTGCCGCCGTTACCGCTGCAGGTCGTGGACTATTTTGCCTTGCTCGCTCCTTCGGGAGGCGTTGCTCCGAACGCCGTCCCCATAGCTCCAACTCCTGCCAATGCCATGTTGTATAATGTTTCCCTTGGATCTCCCGGGGTGGCTTGGATGCGAGGATGTAAGCTTGTGTCGCCATATACCCAGCCTTCCGGTGTCCTAGGGATAATATTTCCTCTTGTATCTATCGACATAAAGGACATGTCGAGGTTTTGAACCAAGTACTCTCTCGTCCGCTTCGGGTATGTGTTGTAGCCTTGATCTTCCTCTCGTTCCGAGCTTCCCGTGGCTATCACCCGAAATTCTAGACTCGTCCACTTAGATCTGCCCTTCTCCCCGTCGGATGCGAAGCTGCCGCCTTTCTCTTGTTCAACTCAGCTGTCTCGTTTTTCTATTTCTGGGCAGTTCGTGCGAGCATATATTGATAAGCTTGCGGTTCTTGAGCTGTAGCTGTTGTCGTCATTGGTTCCGAACCATCTATGGCTTTTGCCGCTCTATCCCAGTGCTGCCTCGTGGAAGTTGGACTCTGACGCGTGGTGTGGGCCCGACATATTTAGTGCCCATACCTCTCCTTAGATCTGAGGGATCGACAAAAGGATTTCCCAATTGGTCGAAAGCCTCCGACGTTTCCTCTTGATCTTCGATAGCATAAATCTGATGATATTTTGTACTCAGATCTATGTTGGGTTCGGTGACATCATTGTTGAGATTGATGAAGACCTTGCCCACTGTGAGAGATTTGTCGACGAAGTCGTACCCGTCGACATCGCTTGAGCCATCGCTTATATATGAGTCCGCAGATGACCCAAACGATGCGTTGCTGAAGATCTTGGCGAGTTTCTCTCTTGCTCTGATGCCGACGTAGCGTGTTGCCGAAGTTTCTTCTTCTGACTCAGTTGATGATGCATAGCTTGAAAATTCAGAATCGACCGCCGACGATCCCGACGAAATCGGAATTTCGACACGATACGATCCTTCCTTCTCGACGCGAAAGTGGAACCTTCCGAACGTCATCTCCAAGGGCTCCGCGAGATACGCATATGCATCCAAACGGGAGGGTGGGTGAGGAACAAAATCAACAGGACCAGTAGCGATCTGTTTACCTCGATCCATAGTGTTGCTTCCGGTTGACGATGTCGAAGATCTTGAACGTGCCATCGAGATCAGATCCTTACGCCTCTAATTCCCACAGACGGCGCCAATTGACAAGGGATTAACTTGTCAATGCCTATGGATTGTAGGCTAGGGTTTAGTTAGAAGTAGAGGGCAAGTAGATCTCGAAGGTTTCAGTCGAAAAGTACTCGACGAATATGAAAACTAGGGTTTGCGTACAATGATTCGATGATCTTCTCGTCCCTCGACCCCCCTTTATATAGGTGGAGCCGAGGGATTCGTGCTATACAAGGATTACGAGTCCGGGACGGTTTCTAACTCATCCCGCCGGATTACAAATAACACTTCCTATTACAACTCTATCTTTTCCTTAAATACATCTTGGGCTCTCGAGTCTTCTTATTCTTCGGGTAGTGGGCCTTCAATAAACCCCGGGTACTATATTAGGCAGGCCCATTTGGGATGCCTATGTCAGCTATGGCCTCGAGATCCGCGCGTTCAACAAAGAATGCCGGAAGCAAGTCCCATGGGCAGGCCTCGTCCCCCCATCCGGACAGAAGAAGAGAAAAAGAGATGAACGCACAGCAGATGACTGTGTACGATCCGGTCCTTGCCGGTAAACAACAAGCCGGGCAACACGATGCCGGTAGAAAAAGCCAAGGGGCAGAGCGAGGCTACGCCAAGGTAGGCTATGCCGGAAATAATCATGCCGGTAGACACGAAACCGGGCAAAACTATCCAGCTGCAAGAGCAGCGTATGATGATGAGGAGATGCCTCCACCAAGGTACCGGCAGACAAGGGCCGCGGTACCAGAACATTACGATGAAGCTGATTCAACAAGACTCACCGCTTACCGGAAACCTTTGGGAGAGCGGTTGGGAGAAAGAAACTTGCCGGAACGGGATGCGAGGCACCGTCTGGACAGAGTGTACCTGTCTGAAATGATTGAGGCGGAAGGTCCTCCAGGTCCGAAGTGCTTTGGCCCAAGGATCATGAAAGAACAACCACCAGTTCGCAACTTTCAGTTGCCCCGTGACACCAAAACATACGATGGCACCACTAAGCCGGAAGACTGGCTCGCGGATTACGTGACCGCGGTATACGTTGCTGGTGGTGGAGGTGTCATAGCTGGAGGAGGAAATCGGCGTTGGGCCGTGAGAATCGTGCCAACGTTTCTGGTAGGACCGGCAAGAATCTGGTTGAACAACTTGCCGGAAGGAAGTATAAATGGCTGGTTGGACTTTGAGGAAGCTTTTGTGAGCAACTTCAGCAGCACCTACGTAAGGCCAAACAGGCCTCGACAGCTCACTTTATGCGTGCAGCGCCCGCAAGAAACAGACCGGGATTACCTGACCCGGTGGAACTCCACCAGAAACTCTTGTGAAGGAGTGATAGAAGCACAGGCCATTGCTTGGTTTAGCCAAGGATGCCGGCGAGGTTTGCCTTTGTGCCAAAGGCTGCAGAGGAACATGCCAACAACGTTGGCGGAGATGATGCGTGTGGCGGAAAACTATGCGTTGGGAGACCCAATGCAACCGGCGATACAAGCTGAGCCGGAACAGTCAAACCCGCCTCAGCAGCAATACCGGGATAACCGGAACAACAAAAGGAGGGAAGATTTCCCGGATCGAAGGTATGGCTCGCAGCAAGTTGCTGCTGTGCAAGAAAACTCTGATGCCAGCGGCAGCCAGAGGCAAAGAACCGGATCGCAGCCATGGGCAGGTCCTAAGAAACAGTGGGTCGAAAAGAAACCCTGGGGCCAGAAAAAGAGTTGGCAAGAACCCGCGAAATACACCATGGAAGCTGCCATGGATCAACCTTGCCGGTGGCACACGCCGAATCCGGCTCACCCGTCAAACCACTTGACAAGAGATTGCACCTGGACCAAGTACTTGATGCAAAAGGGAGCGGTAAAAGATGCCCAAGGACAAGGGGGCAATGCAATGATGCCGCCGCCACAAGACATGCCGCGTCAGCAACAACTACCACCACCACCACCGCTTACCGGGGCAAACGCCTTGCCGGTACACCCTCAGCAAAACAGGCAGCAGTATCAGCAAGTCAATCAGGTGGGAGAGGGCCACGGCCAACCACCTCCACCGGCACCTTTGGGCCGGAACATTTATGAGGATCCAGATGTGTGCTGTGTCGTGTTTGTCACCGAACCAACGGACAAGCAAAGCCTGCGCCGCCGTTCCATGGAGGTGAACGCGGTGATGCCGGCAGTGCCGAAGTACATGCTGTGGTCAGATCAGGAACTCACATGGTCATACCGGGACCACCCTAAAATCACGCCGAACCCGGGTGGCTATGCTCTCGTGGTGGACCCAATCATGAAGGGGCCAACGACTCGCGTCAAGTTCAGCAAGGTGCTGATAGACAATGGGAGCAGCATAAACATAATGTACAAGCACACCATGCATACGCTGGGCATAACAGAAAACATGCTTCAGCCAACTCATACGACGTTCCATGGAATCGTTCCGGGCCGTCCTGCGCACCGGTTGGAAAAGTCCGGGTGGATGTGTCGTTTGGAGGACGTGACAATTGCCGGGTTGAAAACCTTGAGTTCGAGGTGGTGGACTTAGATAGTCCGTACCATGCATTGCTGGGGAGACCGGCACTGGCGGCCTTCATGGCCTCGACCCACACGACGTATCTCAAGATGAAGATGCCGGCACCTCGTGGACCCTTGACCGTGGTGGGAAACTACAAAATCTCACCGGAAACAACGATCCGCCGGATCAAACCTAGCGGAATCGCTGGTGATCGCGGAGGAAAAAAGAAGGATGCAAACCGCAGTTGCGCTGGCTCAGTCTTCACAGTTGAGCTTAGGGCAATGAGTGCAAGTCTGAGCGCTCCAGCGTTCAAACCAACAAAGGAGACAAAGGACATCGTGCTGGACCCGGCTTTCCCTGAGCGTACCGTTTGTATCGGTGCCGGTCTCAGTGAGGCATAGGAAAGCGCGCTCGTCAGCTTCCTCCGTGAGAATCGGAATATCTTTGCCTGGTCTACTGATGACTTGGTAGGTGTTCCGAGGGAGCTGGCTGAGCACTCTCTGAACGTTCGGAAGGATGCCAAGCCGGTGCGACAACCACTGCGCCGGTTCGCTGAAGATAGGAGGAAGATTATTGGAGAAGAGGTGACGAAGATGTTAGTTGCCGGTTTCATTGTGGAAGTCACGCATACTGAGTGGCTGGCCAATCCGGTGATGGTCGAAAAGAAGAAAGATGAGAACCTGGAGGCAAAAGCTCCAAAGGTGTGGCGCATGTGCATCGACTACACCAACCTCAACAAGGCTTTCCCAAGAGATCCTTTTCCTTTACCACGGATCGATCAAGTGATCGATTCCACCGCTGGGTGCGAGTTGTTGTCTTTCCTGGATGCGTATTCCGGTTTCCACCAAATCCCCTTGAAAAAGGAGGATCAAATAAAAACTGCGTTTATTACCCCGCACGGGGCTTATTGCTATATCACTATGCCTTTTGGTTTGCGCAACGCTGGTGCAACGTACCAGCGCTGTATGGAAAAATGCTTGTTTGATCAAATCGGAAAGAATGTGCAGGTGTATGTGGATGACATTGTGATAAAAACTAAGGTAAAAGATACCCTAATTGACGATATCCAGCAAACATTCGATAATCTAAGAAGGTTCCGGATGAAACTCAATCCGGCAAAATGTACTTTCGGTGTCCCTGCCGGCAAGCTGCTGGGTTTCCTCGTCTCAAGCCGAGGCATTGAGGTCAATCCGGTAAAGATCCGGGCAATTGAGAGAATGACGATACCGCAAGATCTGAAGGACATACAAAAATTTACCGGAAGCTTAGCATCGCTAAGCCGGTTCATAAGCAGCTTAGGAGAAAAGGCCTTGCCGCTCTATGCTTTAATGAGAAAATCCGATAAATTCGTCTGGACCCCTCAGGCAGACGCGGCGTTTAAGGAGCTGAAAACAATGTTGGCCACCGCGCCGATATTGGCTTCGCCGTTGGAAAGAGAGCCGATGTTGCTATACATAGCAGCAACCAACCGGGTCGTGAGTGTTGTAGTGGTTGTAGAAAGAGAAGAGGAAGGAAAAACCGTCCAGAGGCCAGTATACTACCTGAGCGAGGTGCTCTCCCTCTCAAAGCAAAACTACCCGCACTTCCAGAAAATGACCTATGGCGTGTTCATGGCCGCCACGAAGCTCAAGCACTACTTTGAGGAACATCCTATGAAGGTGGTGAGTGAAGCACCCATCTCCGATATCATGTGCAACAAGGACGCTAGCGGCAGGATTGCGAAATGGGCAATACGAAATATCACCGTATGTACCGGTATACGAAAGAAGAGACGCCATCAAATCGCAAGCTTTAGCTGATTTTTGGTCGATTGGGCGGAAATGCAGTACAAGCCCCCGGATCAAAGAATGGAATACTGGAAGATGCACTTTGACGGATCCAAGCTCAAGGAAGGTCTCGGTGCCGGTGTAGTCCTAACTTCACCAAAGGGAGATCATCTCCGGTATGTTTTACAAGTACACTTCAGGGCATCAAACAATGTCGCTGAATACGAGGCTTTGATCCATGGGCTAAAGGTCGCAAAAGAAATCGGTGCACACCGGATCATTTGCTATGGAGATTCAGATCTTGTGGTACAACAGTGTTCCGGAGATTGGGACGAAAGGATGCCAACATGGCCTCGTACCGGTTTCACGTGCAAAAGATTGCCGGTTTCTTCGAAGGGTGTGAATTTCACCATGTACCGCGTGCAGAAAATGAAGCCGCGGATGCTTTGTCCAAGCTGGGCTCGTCCAGGCAAGAAATTCCTCCCGGAATAGCCTTGGCACACCTAAGGGTACCATCGATCAAGCCGAGTCCGGAGTCGGAATCAATTTTTGTACCGGAGTCACACATTGTACCAATGGATATCGACGAAGGAAACCCGGGGACCTGTTCCGGTAAACTCGGGACCTGTTCGGTAAGATCGACCGCTGCTGTGCCGGTACCGGAGGAAACAATGCTGGTGGATAGCATGGACATAGACGTACCGGTGTTCCTGGTTCGGGAGACACCATCATGGGTTAAACCTATTAAGGAATTCCTGGTCAACGGCACCCTGCCGGTTGACGAAAATGAGTCAAGAAGGATCCAAAGAAGGTCCAAGGCTTACACCATCATTAACGGCGAGATGTACAAGAGAAGTGTTACCGGTGTCCTCCAAAGATGTGTGGAACCGGAAGAAGGAATGGAAATGCTCGAGGAAATTCACCGAGGAGAATGTGCACATCACGCTTCCTCAAGGGCGCTGGTAGCAAAGGTGTTCCGGCATGGGTTCTATTGGCCAACAGCTTTGGAAAACGCGGAGGATATGGTAAGAAAATGCAATGGGTGCCAGAGGTACGCCAAGCAAAATCATACCCCAGCCTCCGGCTTGAAAACAATACCACTAACTTGGCCGTTTGCAGTTTGGTGCCTAGACATGGTTGGCCCGTTCAAAACAGCAAGGGGAAACATGACCCACATCTTGGTTATGGTGGACAAATTCACCAAGTGGCTAGAAGTCAAACCCATCGCAAGGTGTGATGGGCGCACAGCGGTCAAGTTCTTAAAAGATGTCATTTTGCGGTATGGATACCCACATAGCATTATCACCGACAATGGCACAAACTTTGCTCAAGGTGAGTTCAAAAGATTTTGTGAGGACAACAATATCCGGTTGGATTTGTGCTCAGTCGCACACCCACAAGGCAATGGCCAAGTGGAAAGAACAAACGCTTTGGTGCTCTCCGGTATCAAACCGAGACTCATCGATGCGGGGGAAAAATCGCCGGGGTGTTGGCTCGATGAGCTACCATCAGTGATGTGGAGTATAAGAACTACTCCAAACCGGTCTACCGGGTACACTCCATTTTTCATGGTTTATGGAGCAGAAGCGGTCATACCAACCGACATTCTCCATGATTCACCAAGGGTGCAACTCTATAACGAAGAAGAGGTAAAGGAGGCTCGAGAAAACGATGTGGACTTACTAGAAGAAGCAAGAGAGCTAGCCTTGGCGAGAACAGCCATTTACCAGCAGAACCTCAGACGCTATCACAGCCGGAAGGTTAACCCGAGAGTGTTCCGGGAAGGAGACCTGGTGCTACGCCTAGTGTAGCGCACTGAAGGCCGGCACAAGCTTTCCCCGCCATGGGAATGGCATTTCATTGTGAGCAAGGCTCTCCACAACGATGCCTACTACCTGATTGATGCACAGGAATGGAAGAAAGGAAAGGCGGACAGGTCCGGGGAGGAGACCAAGCGTCCGTGGAATGTAGCTCTGTTGCGTCCTTTCTACTCTTGAAGTTGTGGTGTAAGAAGTTCCTTTTTGTACCTTATTTGCTATGAATAAAAGATGTCGGAACCTCGAATGAATCTCGGGGACTACCCCACTAAGATTGCATGAAACTTGTCTATTTTTTCAGTTTACCGGTTGCTTATTGAACGTTTTTTCTTTCCGGTTTAATAGTGTGCTAAACCCTACCGGAGTCTTCGACTCTGCTGCTGTCCGCAACCCGGCTTCATGGCAAGCAAGATAAACCGGTAGGGGATAAGCACATGAACTGCGGAGAGGAGGAGCGGAAAAGAACAATCCGGAAAGTTTAACTAACCCCGGTTATACCGGTTTTTTGCAAAAAAAATCGAGTTATTTCTAAGTTCAAGAAAATGCTTGCTTGGTAAAAGAACTTTGTGCTCATACGCCAAAAACGCCCAGAGAAGGTAGGCAGAGCCAAAGCAAAAGAGCCAAGTGTGCATCGAATTGGATGCGGAAACAATTTCGGAATCATTGCAGTGCAAGACCAAAATCAAACCGATAAGCAAAATGCTAAGTCACAAACCAACATAACTTAATAAGTTACCGGTGTGCAAGACACCGGCATAAGTTGTACCACAGCCAAAATAGAGCTTAAGTTTTACCGTACATCATAAACCCCGGCATACCGGGGTAGAATTTAACGGGCATTGTTTTGAGAACAACAGGACAAACATATTACAGGCATCATTCAGGTATAATTCAAACAGCAGGGGCCTCAGGGGGAGCAGCGCCAGCCTCAGGAGCTTCCGGGGGCGCATCCTCGGCACCCTCATCTTCGTCTTCATCTTCCTCCTCCTCGCTCAGATAGTCCTTGACGTCTTCAGGAGGGGGATGAAGGTGCGCATCTCGGCGTACTCCGCGATGTGGTACGCGCGATCCTGCCGTTTGGCGGCAAGGACCGGATCCACGTCGGTGGGAGCTCCTTCGCGCACGCCAACGAGGGCATCCAGATCCAGCTCTGGGTACCAGGAGCAGGCAACGCGAAGCGCTGAGTCTGCTCCGGCACGGGCAGCGGAACACTGCCACTCCCGGATCCTTCTGCCGGCACCTTTCGGGGCGGTCGCTGATAAGGGAGAAGGTGTCCGGCACCACTTCTCCAGGCCAGAGAGTCCTGAAGAGCTGGGCGGCCACCTCCGGAATGTCAGAGACGTTCCGGTCCACGCAGCGCATGTGGGAGACCCGCGAGCTCAGCGCAACCAGGTGTTCGTAGGGATCCCAGGCAGCGGCCAAGTCCGTACGCCCTTGGGCAACCCGGTGCTCTTCAACCTTCTTCACAGCATGCGCCTGGGAGTCTGGGAAGAGCCCTGCAAGACAACGAAAAGAAGCTAAGTGCATGTTACCGGAACAAATAAGCTTATAAGCAGAAACCGGAAAAGGGAAAAGAAAAACATACGAAGGGCGAGCGCGTCAGTTCGCGTGACCAGAAGGTCGTACTCCTTCTGCTCCGCCTCCAGCCGCGCCACCTTGTCCTCAGCTGCCTTCTGTGCCTTGGCGGCCTCCTCCGCGGCTGCTTTGTGCGCCTTGGCGGCCTTGCCCTCGGCTGCTTTCTGCGCTTTGGCGGCTTCTTCCAGCTCAGCCTGCAGCACTACGCTGACGTTGGTGGCATCCTCCAGCGCCTCTTGAAGCTTGGCCTCGGCAGCAGATTCAGCGGCTTTCAGTGCATTAGCATGGTCAAGGCCAAGCTGAATGTACTGACGCTTGAGCTCCCCGTAGCGCGTCTCCTGGGCGTCCAGCTCCTCCTGATGCTTCCGGGCAAGCTTGTCCTTCTCCTCTGGGGGCCGGAAAGCAGGTGTTAGCAAAATTGCACTCATACGATGCGGAGAAAGCAGGTTAGCCGGAAAACAAAAGAGATACCTTGGAGTGCGGAAACCTGGACCTTGAGGGCCTCAATGGAGGCTTCCGGGATGGCTGTTATGCGAAAAGCTAGTAAGTAACAAAGAAGGAAGAAAATTTTCCGGTGAAAAGGTGCCGGAAGAAGAAGAAAAAGAAAACAAACCTTGGCAGTGGCTGTGGGCCTCAGCAAGATCCCGGTGCTCCCACAAAAGCTCCTCAAAGAGCAGCTTCCGGGCATCAGCGGTGCTCTATTCAAAGGAAGATAATTGTGAGAAAGGAAAAAACAAAGATCTTAACCCGAAACTCGGGGACTGGCTATGCCGGTTTTGCGCGTTTCTAGTTAAGTTTCGCGCTAAGAACAAAGATCTTAACCCGAAACTCGGGGACTGGCTATGCCGGTTTTGCGCGTTTCTAGTTAAGTTTCGCGCTAAGAACAAAGATCTTAACCCGAAACTCGGGGACTGGCTATGCCGGTTTTGCGCATTTCTAGTTAAGTTTCGCGCTAAGAGCAAAGATCTTAACCCGAAACTCGGGGACTGGCTATGCCGGTTTTGCGCGTTTCTAGTTAAGTTTCGCGCTAAGAGCTGCGCTCTCAACACAAAACTCGGGGACTGGGAGGATAGACAAGATCCGGAAAGAAACAAACCGGCATCAGCAAAATTTACAAGAAGATTGGAAAACTTACCACGACATTGCTGGTGGCATCGTACCAGGCACTGTCGAACTCCTTCACGGCTCGCTTGAGCCGCATGAAGTGTTCTTCAGTGGACAGCGGCCCAGCTGGATCCAGCGCCGGAAGGCGATCCTTCCCCAAGCCCTTCGTGGCGCCGGAGATGTCCGCGGCGTTCCATTTCTGGGCGTAGGGGAGAAGGTGCCCCAGCTCCTTGCCCTCGCGCTTGAGCTCAACAATCCGGCCGAGGAGGCCGGACGGTTTCTCCAAGACCGCGGCGGCGGCAGGCCCGACGTGCAGCACCAAGGACCGCGAGCCTCTTGAGGCGCTGCCGTCCACAGCCTTGCCACGGGACTCCCCTAGCTTGAGGCGCTGGGTGATCTTGGGGGCCGCCGGCGGTGGCTTGGGTGTAGTCGCGGGAGGCCCTTGGCTCGACGGAGGTGCTGACATGGTACCGGTCGCCTCAGGAATAGAGGTTTCCGGTGGCGGTGTTGGTGTGGCGTCAGGCGCTGGGGCTTCTGGCGCTGAGGTGGAGGATGCCGGCACGGAAGCTTCCGGCACGGCCTTGGAGGGGAAGAGCGTAAACTCTTCTTCTTCTTCTTTTCTTTCTGGACGGGAGGAACCAAAGGTTCCGCCCGCCCGGCAGCTTCTTCTTCGGCGCCGATGTTGCTGGCGCCGGTATCTTGGGTCTCTGGAGGGGAGATAAGATCCTCCTCCGCGCGGTGATCAGGAGATTTAGGGGCCGCGCGCCCCGAACTTGTAGTGCCCCCCGGAGGGGAGGCAGAGATGTTGCCGGCACCAGATGGTGTCGGGCTTGAGTGAGGAGGAGGAGTTGAAGTCCTCGCGGAGCCGGCAGAGCCCTCAGTCCTAGGCCCAAGCTTGAGCGCAGGGCTGAAAGAGAGAAAGAGAAAGAATTGGAAAAAAGCAGCCGGAAAAGACTTGGCAAAAACAAGAAAAGCAAAGGAACAGGGCTTACCCGGAGGAAGTGGGCATCTGTTTGCTCTTGTAGCGCCTCGTGCCTACTTGCTTCCCGGCAAAGGGCTCAGTCCGGAAGCGTTTGGCGGTGAGGGGCTTGGCTGGACTCGGCATCCGCTGCCGGGGTCTTGTTCTTCTTGCCCCCAACGACGAGCTTCTCCAGGAACTCCTGGCCGACCGCGGCCTGCAGCGGAGTGACGTGCTCATGAACCTGTGGGTTGATGTTGGTTGAGGGAGGATCTACAGAGGAACAATAGCGGTAAAATATAAGATATCATATAGAAGCTACCTCAAGCAAGGTCAGGTCGTCCGACGAACCAGCGGGCTCCGGCGGAGACTTGCCAAGGCGCGAGGCTGGGGTCCTGCCCATCTTCAGATCCCTCCAATGAATGACGGGGTCGGGGTCGAACTTGTCCAAACCTCGCTTCTGGGGAGGGCCTCGTCGGTCAGACTCGATGCCGGGGAAACGGTCCTTGGCCTGAAAGAACAAGAAAGATAAAAAGGGGTTAATCACAATGCAAAAGTTACTGGTACGCCGACCCGAGTTGCGTAACTTCTTACATCTTGGGTTGGGGGGTTAGTGGAACTGAGAGGCCGAAGGCCCCATTCCCAATCCTCCGGCATGGCGGTCTGATAGATCTGGCCAGCCTTGAGGACAACGTCCTTCTTGCTAAGAGGAAGTCCGGTGATCTTTGTAGGATCACCGGGACCGTACATCTCGCTCATCTTGTGCATGCGGCGCTTGAGCGGAAGCACCCGGCGCGAGATAAAGGCGCGGATGATATCATCTGAGCAGATGTTGGTGTCCTTCATCAATTGCCTCATAAAGCGTATAATCCGGTTGGTCTCTATGTGAGACTCCTTCGGATTGTAGCTCCAGTTGGCCCTCGTGGGTGGCGCCGGATTGAAAGGCGGCAGGGATAAGGTCTGCGGCGCCCTTGTTCTTAACATAGAAAAAGGTCCCTTGCCATAGCCGGCATGACTCGAGACCGGAGAACTTGAAGAAAGGGCTCCCTTGACGGGAGCCGATGATGCAAGACCCACATTGAACGGGGGGTTTGGGTTTAGGAATGTCCTTGCCCTGAACGGAGTTGATCCGAAGAGCAAAGAAGCGTGCAAACGTCTCACGAGTGGGACGAATGCCGATATAAGCCTCCATGAAGGTGGCATAACAAGAGAGGTAGAAAATGGCGTTGCCAGGGAGATGGTGAGGTTGAAGTTGATAAAAATCAAGGAAACGCCGGAAGAAATCGGAGGCTGGAAGGCCGAAGCCGCGCTCAAAGTGAGCAAGAAAGACAACTCGTTCACCGGGTTCGGGCACCGGTATGATCTCGTCGCGAGGAAGCCGGCAGGTCACTCCTTCCGGAATCCTCCTGGACCGGTAAAGCCAGTCGATCTCGTACTTCGTAACGTTGGAGCCCATCTAGGCCCCACGGGTGATACCGGAGGAATCCATACCGGAACCCTCACTAGAACTACCGGATTCGTGATTGTTACCGGACTCAGCATCCATCCGGGCGAGGTCGGCGGACAGTCCGTCGGAGGATTCGCTACGCCGGCTAGCGGAGGAAGAGGCAGAAGAAGAAGTAGAGGAAGATTCCCCACTAGACATGGAATTTGGCGAAGAGAAACAAGAATCCCACGATCTACCCCCGCGTGAAGATCTACGAAAGAGAGAAAAAGCAAGAAAAAGAAGAAGTAAATACACTACCGAGTCGAGATCTAGAAAGAAAGCAAAAGAGGAGTAAATCTAGATTAAGCCTAACCTGAGGCGGCGGAGTAGTTGAGGAAGAAGTTCGCCGGAGGAATGACGAGCCAAAGGCCGGCGAGGAAGTCCGTCGACGGCGAGGTGAGGAAAAGCTTGAAGAAGCACCAATGCCGCGGCGGGGGCAGAAACGCGGCAGGAGTTCTTCACGCGGTGAAGTCCGGCGACGTCCGGCGAAGCAGTAGCGAAGATTCGCTGGGTGGCGGAGCTCAGGCGGCGAAACGGAGCGGCGGAGGCGCAGAGGGCAAGAGCACTGTGCGCGAGGAGGTGGAGAATGCGAGAAGAGGAAGAAGGAGGAGCGGTTCCCCCTTATAAAGGAAAGGGGAGACGTGGGCCGAAAACCGCTGGGCTTCGGCGGTTTGGGTCGTGGGCCGCGACGGTTCGCTCCACGGGCCGCCACGTGGCATGGTGATACACGCAAGAAAATAGTAAGCCACAGGAAGGTGCACACGGATCCAGAGAGGTGGTTGGGATTCGCTGTGAAGCAATTAATGCGCGCGCAGGCCGAAGGGAAGTGACCCCGACATCGGCGCGTCAGTCACAGAGTGCGCATGTCACTGACAGGCGCGGGGCCCGAGATATTCTCGACTTCGCCGAGGAAGTGTTTAATGACTAAGATGCCGGAGGATAAGACACCGGATGATGTCTTATGAAAAAGAGATAGCGATGACCTGGGCAAAGATGCCGGATCCAAGCCTAAAGCCGGATAGATTAAACCGGTATCCTAAGATGAAAGAACCTGGCATGGTCTGTTGGATAGGATCCGCCAGACTATACCAGCTCCGGGGACTAATGTTGGGGGGATGACCCCCGGTATGCCAAAGGCATGCCAAACCGGATGGCTTGAGCCATCAAGATACCAGTTTAATGTTCGTACCGGAACGTAGAGATAAGAATTTAGCTAAGTGAAGCTAAGCCGGTATCCCCAAGAGGGGTATTCCGGAACCGGATAAGAAGATACCGGGCTACCGGAAGGAAGAGCATGTCGGCAGGACTGGTCAAAGATTCTCTCCAGAGCTAGAAGACAAGGATGAGCTAAGCAAAGTAGCTTTAAACGAAGGGCTGACGATAAAGAGAAGGATGACGGTCAAAGAAGCCGGAGGACGTCGGCATCCCCGATTAAAGAGGACTCCGGTGTCTTCTATGATTAAAGTAGCTTTATAAAGTAGTTTGTCTAGTCAAAGATGCCATTAGGGTTTCTTGCCCTGTAAGCCACCCTCTCCCCTATATAAGGAGAGGGGGCAGCCCTTCTTACGGGCAGACGCACGAAGAGACCTAGGTTTAGAAGAACACTTGTACTGAGAAACTTGTATCCTGTTGAGATCAATAGAAAGGATGATCTAGAGCGAGTTCTTCCTTATGTCTTTCTTCTTCAACCTCTAGCATTGGCTAAGTTCTTGAGGAAACCATCCGGAAGTTCATCCCGTCTAATCACAAACCCTCCCCCGAATCCTCTTGCGTCCATTCGGCCCCAACCTAAGCCATCCTATGGCATCTGTTTGTTCACCACGACGACAACCAAGCCGTAAGCATGATAACCGACGAAGTGCCCTTGCGCAGCTGGCGAGGGGCGGTCCGCACCGCCTGCGACCACCACTCCGCGAAGTCACCCTCAACCGTGGGAGGGCCTGAGGTGGATCGTATCCACGACAGAACCTCAAACCAAACCGTCCTGGAGAAGGAGCATCCTGTGAGCAGATGGCTCATTGTCTCGACAGATTGGTCACATAACGGGCATGTAGGCGCGTGCGGGAGTCCGCGACGTGCCAGCCTTTCCCCCGTCCAGCATCTGTCGAGGCAGGCCAGCCATATGAAGAACTTCGCTCTGCAGGCTTCTTGTTGGTACTATTTAAATTTACACTTTTTCCCATCTATAGTTGCAGCTTGATGTATCTTTGCCACTGAATACCTTATATGTTGGGTTCAGGGTCTGAAACTCTGAATGGCAGCCACTGGTCGGTGGAGTAGCAGTGTTCTTCCCTAATTCCTCTATGTTCCTCAAAACACCCCTTATTGCTACTCTTAAGTTCTCGTAGGATATTTGTTGTATCTTAACGCATACATCTCTACTACAATATAGAAGTGAGCTTGAAGTCTCCACCACTCTGTAGAAATAAATTGCAAAGAATGCCATAAGCATATTTAGTTGAATTAGTTTTAACAGAATGTATGTGCTCTCGATAGGATAGGTCATATACACAGATGATAGGATCTACAAGTAGATGGTCGAGCTGCTTGGTTTGTGACTGTTCCTCCAAGATCAGGGCATGTCTCACAGCAATTACAGGACATAATGTACTCTCCCTGGTGAGAACTGACACTTCGTTCCTTTCGGTTTATAATAGTAGCATGCTCATAGGTTGTTCCTCCAAGATCAGGGCATGTCTCACAGCAATTACAGGACATGCCCGTACTCTCCCTGGTCAGCAATTACAGGACATAATGTGACGTTTGCCATGTTAGTGTTGTTGCAGGTATAGCAAGGACGAAAGCACAACAAAAAGCTTGGAAATTTGATTTCAGGTTTATGTTACTGAGGACGTATTAGAACTCCCGTCATTTCTGAAGTTTGATGCCACCGGTGCTACATAAATTTATTTCCATGCAGAAGTAGAATTGGTTTTGTAGAGGAATTAAGATTGTAAAAGGTATATTCCTGGCTGCATATATTTTTCACTACAAAGCACATAAATTGTCTACGGTGACGACTCTTTGAGCAGAAGAACAAGTGTTAACATAGTTTATGGTAGTGAGGAGGCAGGGTTGTTTAACTACCTTTATTACTTGATGACTAATTTTATTATCTTCTTTGAAGCTATTTTTTCTTGTACTCTAAATTTTATGAAGCTACTAAATATCCCTTCTTGTACATTTTCCATAATTTATTTTGAAGAAACTTAGTTTTCTTGTGCTAAAATTTACCTTGTTTCTCAAATTTCATAAGAAGGAGGAGCTCAAGGGACTAAACAGAACAAGGAGAAAGGAGCTAGAAAGTTGAAGTTATCGCGACAAGGTGTAAGCTTCAGTCAACTCCTAATGCCTAACCACTATGTGTTCGATAATTTCCATAAATAAAACCAGTATAGTTTGCTTAATTAAGTAATTTGACATATAGCACCTAGCAGCATAAGCCCTTTAGCATTGGATTTGAGATATCGCTGCATCGGAGTACCACACACATACAATGGACTATGTTGTAAGTTTCATTGTTGTTCTTTCTATACTGCCGGCCAGCACAAATATATACTATTCCAACTTGCAGGAAGTAAGAACATGCTATTTGATGAAAAACTATTCGAACTTAAACGAAATACTTTATTTAAAAAATTGAGTTGCAATCTTGGTTTCCTTAAGTTCAAATGGTTACTCCTTTGACTGCTTTGACCATTTTGTGTGGCTCCGTTGAAAATAAGTATGAGAATCAGCAGTGGCAGCAATGATGAAGCCTATGAGTAGGAAGCATAATCATTTGAGATCAGTAGACACATAATCAATTTATCTTGATTTAGATTTAGTTTGAATCTACTTCTCAGTCATTTCTCTTGATTCAGTGCTGCCTCCTGAGCCCAATTGATTATTGGTGGCTTAGACCAACTTGGTATGACTAAACACTGCAAGGTGGACCTGATTATGTGAAGCTCTGTTAAGAATGTCTAGCGGACATAAGGTCACCTGTTACAAAGTATACAGGTACAATAATACTTCAAGAGTTCTCCATTGCCTTTGTCCTAGAACTAGAGACAACGAGTCGTCGCAATTGCTTATAGAAAACTGATTTAATGGTTATTTAAGTAGTACATTACTTGTACGAGCAAGCTAGAGTCTTGAACTGTACTGCAAACATGGATTATATTGGTCCATTTAGTTGTTACTGAAGTACCATCTTGCCAGTTTAAAGAGATTGTGTTGCACTGACATTCCATATTTGGCTTTGTCATGTATACATAACATTTCATGATATATCTTGTTTTTCTTTTTTCCACTGTACTCACATTTTTTAAGTATAGGAGGGTACTAAAATTTGGCGAAGGATAAGTGATACGTCCAAAACGTATCTACTTTCCCGAACACTTTTGCTATTGTTTTGCCTCTAATTTGTGTATAATGCAACTAACACGGACTAACGCTGTTTTCAGCAGAACTGTTCTGGTGTCTCGTTTTTGTGCAGAAATCCAACTTTCAGGAAAAACCTCGGGATTTTGACGAAAGGGCCTATTTTCCCAGAATAATGACGGAGCCAGAAGGACAATTGAAGTGGAGGCCCGAGGGCCCCACACCACATGGCGGCGCGGCCCAGGGGGGCCGCGCGGCCATGTGGTGTGGCCCCTCGGCTGGCCTCCGACGCCCCCCTTCGGACTACTTATTCTCCTCGACCTAAAAACGCACAAAGAGAAGTCGAAGTCGCCAGAAACCCTCCAGAACGCCGACACATCGCGAAACTCCGTCTCGGGAGCCAGAAGTCTCCGTTCTGGCACTCCGCCGGGACGGGGAATTGGAGGAGATCATCACCGCCATCACCGCCAACGCCTCTCCATCAACCAGCCATGTTTCCCCCATCCATGTGTGAGTAATTCCCCCGCTGTAGGCCGAAGGGGATGGTAGGGATTGGATGAGATTGGTCATGTAATAGCATAAGATTGTTAGGGCATAGTGCCTAGTATCCGTAGATGTTACTTTTATGATATTGTTGCAACTTGTTATGCTTAATGCTTGTCACTAGGGCCCGAGTGCCATGATCTCAGATCTGAACATGTTATTGATTCATGAAGATATTCGTTGTTTATGATCTTACTCGCAAGTTGTATACACATGTCGCTGTCCGGAACCAATGGCCCCGAAGTGACAGAAATCGGGACAACCGGAGGGGATGGTAGTGACGTGAGGATCACATGTGTTCACGGAGTGTTAATGCTTTGCTCCGGTACTCTATTAAAAGGAGTACCTTAATATCCAAGTAGTTTCCCTAGAGGCCCGGCTGCCACCGGCTGGTAGGACAAAAGATGTTGTGCAAGTTTCTCATTGCGAGCACGTACGACTATAATTGGAACACATGCCTATTGATTGATTAGTACTTGGATACCGTTTTATTATTATCTCGCAAATGCCCTGCTATGATTGTTACATGAGTTTCTCTCATCCATGCAACGCCCATCATCCGTCCCCGTGCCTACGCGTATTTTAATCCTGCTCGTTTACTAAAATCACTACTCGCTGTCTTTGTTACTCTGTCGCTGTTATTTCACTACTGCTACTACTATCAACCTGTTACTACCGATAAACTCTTGCGAGCAAGTCTGTTTCCAGGTGCAGCTGAATTGACAACTCCGCTGTTAAGGCTTTCAAGTATTCTTTGTCTCCCTTGTGTCGAATCAATAAATTGGGTTTTACTTCCCTCGAAGACTGTTGCGATCCCCTATACTTGTGGGTCATCAAGACTATTTTCTGGCGCCGTTGCCGGGAGCATAGCTTTATTTGGAAGTTCACTTGGATTGATATTGTTCGCTGCAAATTCTCCATCATGGGTAAACCTCGCGATACTAAGGTCGCCATATTACCATCCACTACAAGAAAAGGTACAACTCGAGTACCTCTCGCTGCTCTTGATTCACCATCTCGTGATTGATAAACTTGTTTCACCGCCACATGCTTCAAATGCTGGTACTTCTGCTGAATCTGAAAATTCTCATAATGCTGATAATATTTCTGCTGTGCTTGATGATAGTGGTTCATTGGGAACTTTTCTAGATGCTAAAATTGCTAGGTCTAGACAAATTGAAAATGCTGAAACTCCTGATGCTACTACACCTGTTAATTCACCTGAACTTGAATACTCTAGTGATGATCTTGATGAAGATTATGTGGAACTTGATGATGATTTTATTGAAAAATTCCATGCTACTACTGATGCAAGAAAAATTAAAAAGTTGCTTGCAGTAACATACTCGTTAGATATAAACTGTCTCCCGATCCTAAATTTGCCACATCTCCTATAAACATTAAGGATAAAGATTATGATTTTTCTCTTGATCTATCTCATATAGCTATTGTTGAGAAAACACCCTTTTGTGGTACTGAAAAAGAAAGTGTTGTTGAACACATGACTGAGTTATCTACTTTGAGTAGCTTGTTTTCTGATGATATTAAGAAGCGTACTTACTTTGTTGCTAAAATCTTTCCATTCTCATTAAAGGATGACGCTAAAACTTGGTATAATAGTTTGCCACCTGGTTCTATTAAAAGTCCAAAAGAATTACTTGTCTGTTTTCTTTCGGAAATACTTTCCGCTAGTGCTCAACATGCTGCTTTACGGAGAGTTTATAATTTTGATCGGGAGATGAAGAGAAATTGCCCGAGGCTTGGGCGAGATTTTGCTCTCTTATTAGAGCTCTGCTCGACCATGATTTAGAAAAGCATGATTTACTTGATATATTTTATAGTGGACTAACCATTGAGTCTAGGGCATACCCGGATAGTTGTGCTGGTTGTGTTTTCAGAAAAGAACTCCGGACGACGCTCGAAGAATTATTGGCTAAAATAGGCCGGAATTATGATGATTGGAATACGCCTGAACCAACTCCAACGCCAATAGTGAAGAAGAGGGGTTTAATTAAATTGAATGATGAAGATATGAGGGAAGCCAAGAAGTCTCTCAAGGAGAAAGGTATTAAATCCGAAGATGTGAAGAATCTACCTCCAATAGAAGATATATGTGAGATAATTCCCCCTTCATCCATGATTGAGGTAAATTCCCTTCAACGCTTTACTAGGGAAGATATTCCGTATTCAAAACCTCCGCGCAATGCTTAGATGAGTTTGATAATTATATTGTTAAGCAAGAAAATTTTAATATGAGAGTAGAGAATCATCTGATGGAAAATTCTCAAGCTATTAGTCAATTGCATGATATTGTGGAGAGAACCTCCAATTATGTTAGGATGCTTGTTAAACATTTTCATATGATTCAAACTCAAATTGATCAACTCACTAAAGTGCAAAATGACTTGTTAGGAAATAATGCTAAAGAAAAACAAGCTTATGAAGTAACAACTAGAGGTGGTGTCTCTACCCAGGATCCTCTATATCCTGAAGGGCATCCCAAAAGAATTGAACAAGATTCTCAACGCATTGAACCTAGAGCTCATTCTAAGAAAAAGAAGAAGAAACATAAAAATGTTGTAGAATCCTCCGAACCTCGCTAATGATCCTAATAGTATTTCTATTTCGATGCTGAAACCGAAAGTGGTAATGAATATGATAATAGTGAAGATAATGATAAGAATGATACTCCCGATAAAGAAGAGGTTGACAAAGAACTCGAAAAGCATGCTAAAAATAAAAAGTATACTAAAGAAGATTTTATTGCTGAGAAACATGGTAATGAAAGAGAACCTTGGGTGCAAAAGCCAATGCCTTTTCCTGCTAAGAAACTAAAATCAAAGGAAGAGGAACACTATAATAAATTCGTGATTGGATGAAACCTTTATTCTTGCAAATTCCTTTGACCGATGCTATTAAATTGCCTCCTTATTCAAAGTATATGAAAGATATTGTTACTAACAAAAGGAAAATCCCCAATGAGGAAATTTCCACTATGCTTGCTAATTACTCTTTCAATGGCAAAGTTCCAAAGAAGTTGGGCGACCTGGTATACCTACTATTCCTTGTTCTATTAAGAATAATTATGTTAAAACTGCTCTATGTGACTTGGGAGCCGGTGTTAGTGTTATGCCTTTTTCTCTTTATAAGAGACTTTACTTAGATAAGTTGATACCTACTGATATATCTTTGCAAATGGCTGATAAATCTACTGCTATTCCTGTTGGTATATGTGAGGATGTTCCCTGTTCAAGTTACTAATAACCGCTTGATATTAACCGATTTTGTTGTGTTGGAAATGCCTCGAAGATGATAATATGTCTATTATTCTTGGGAGACCTTTTCTTAACACCGCAGGGGCTGTTATTGATTGCAATAAAGGAAAGGTTACTTTCAATGTTGATGATAAGGAACACACTGTCTATTTCCCCAAGAGGATTGAAAAAGCGTGCGGAGTTAATACTATTTCTCATGTGAGAACTATCAAAGTGGGAACTATTGATTGTCCCATATATGAGCCTAAAGAAGAATATCAATCTCTTGTGATTGGATCCATATCAATACAATTCAAGGTAACATGATTGATTTGAGGTTTATTTCTTCATATGCTATATAAAATTTATTTGGTGGCAAGACTTGATCAACCTTGTTAACAAATACCTTTTATATGCATAGAGGAGGTAAACAACATCTCTTTCTTTCTCCACTTGCTTTAGTTGCTTGTAGCACTTTTAATTTGCAAAGTTTCTTAGTTGATTTGAGATTTCAAAAAATTTCCCGGCCAGTAATAATAAACTTAATACCCAGAAAATGTGCATTTTTCAAAGTTTTCAAAAATTCGCGAAAATTACACCGTTGGTCCTATTTTTCGACGAGGCACCTGGGAGCACCAGAGGATGACCTGTGGGGCACCAGAGGGTGCCAAACCACAGGCCGGCGTGGCCAAGGAGGTGGCCGCGCCACCATGTGGTGTGGGCCCCTCCTTGCCCCACTTTGTCATCTCTTTCTCCCAGCACCTTCTCTCTCCCGAAAAAACTCGAACCAATTTCCTCTCACTCGCGTTTTTGCTCAAGAACTCCAGATTTCTCGATCTCTTTGCTCAGCTCGATTTCCTGTTGAAATTTGGCACATTTGCTCCTTGGTATGTGACTCCTCCACCCATCCAAGTAGAATTTTGTTTGGTTGAGTATATCTTGAATATTTTGCTGCTGTAGGTAACATGTTTGGTGAGCTTGCATGCTTGTTCTAATTGGTAGAAATTAGTTTTGATGCATGATTAGTACTCTAGCAAGTTCCTATGGTAGTTTCCCTCAATTGTATGTCACCAAATCAAGTTTTATATTGTTTGTTGAAAATTTCAGAAAATGAAGAAGTTCAAATTTGGAGAATTGTTCAAGAAGGGAACAACCAACGACTGGGAGGCCTTCTAGGACCGCCACCCAAATTAGGCGGTCGTACAACGAGGACGTCATCGCGCCTAGCTTCGCGCCCGAAGAGGACAACGGGCCTCCTAATGCTTCGACTTTCCCATGCTATGATTTTCTGACAAATGCAGGGATATTGGATGATTTCTTCACCCTTGTCAACAGGGCGGGATTAGCCACCTACGTTGGAGATGAAAGGGAGCAATACCACATGCTCACCAAGATTTTTGTTGAGAGCTTCCAGTTCCAAAACGCGGAATATAATCCGACAGTTGCATTCAAGATCTATGGTACTCCTGTTACTATGGAACTGGATGAATTTTGTCGTGCATTGGATATTGCCCCTGTAGGTACAAGCAAGGAGGATCGATAACAACCCTCGGGACTTGTTGGAGCTCTATCGAGGGATCACCAATGATGATTGTCGCACCATTCAGCGGGGCAAGATAAGGAACATTCAACTCCCCGCCATTAAATATTTTGCATATTACATTGCTACTAGCATTCTTGGTAGGGAGAACACTAGTAATATCTCTAGCTACCATTTTGCTTTCCTGAATATTGCACTTACTCGGTCAAACATCCTATCATCTTGGTTCTCTTATTGCTCGCCGCCCGACTACCAGTGGGACCTATTTTTGGAGGAACTATTGCATCGCGTGTTTTAACATATCTAAATCTTCCTATTGATCCTAATGATGTGCCATTGGCCCCTAGGAGACTTGATATTGCTGCTATGAAGAGTCATCATTTTGTGACTACTGATTCTACTTTAGATGATATGGTCCATAGAATGTTGTTTTCTGACGGGGATGAGAAAGAAATTCCTCTTCCCCAACCAGGTTTGCTCAGTATTGACAGGCAATCATGGTCGTGCACTAAGGAGGAGGTGGATGAACATATGAAGATACAAGATTTCCACCAGCAGCATGACTCCGAGGATGTCGAGCCTTCCTATGATTACACCGTCACACATCCCGGTGCATCTTCTAGCACCTACCCGGAATACGATCCATCTTCGTCATACTACGGAGGCGCTACTTCATGGGATCGATGGGATTGAACTCCACTCAGGCCAAAAGCCTAAGATTGGGGGGAGGTATACCGGCATCACTCATTCTTTGCATATTATGATTGCTGGATACTTGTATATACTTGTTTAGTCTCTTTGAGTGGTTTTCTAATGAGAGGAAGATGATATTTGGGGAAGTGCTGCCTGAAAACAGATTCTGGGCTGTTACCGTAAAAATTCGTGCGCCCAGGCAGAACAGTATTTTGAGTTGCAAATTTTTGTGCATGTTCCCCAGGTTGTTTTCTAACTTTCATTAGTTGAACACTTTTCGAACTGAGCAACGTAAGATTTTTGTAAAAATCGATTTCTGTACTGCTGTCAGGTTTTGGCAGATTTCTGCCATCTCGTTTTTCTGTGTTTCTTTTAGTTTGCTATTTCTTGCTTTCACTTTGTTTCTTTCCCAAAACACAAAAAGACCAAAAATATTTCTGTTATTTCTCTTCACCATTTGTTTATCTTGGTTTCTTGCATTTGTTTCGCTTTATTTGCTATTGCTAGTTTGCTATAAGAAAACCCAAAAAGATTTTGCTTTGTTTGCTTGTTTCCTTTTGTTCTTATTCTCAAATTCGAAAACACCAAAAATATTTGCTGTTCTTCTTTGGTTTGTAAAGTTCATCATGAGTTCAATGGTCTTCGGTGGCTGGAGCGTGGTTTTCATTTCATATTATCCAAGCTACACAAGTGAAAAGGCAATAATGACGATCTACGACAATCTGATTGTGGTGAGAGGCTGGTATGAATTCTATTTGTTTTCATTTTTGTACATATACTCATCCATGTGAGCATGATTAGTTGGTTCATGTGAGGTATATGTTATTTAAGAAAGTCTAGTAGTTCATGATCTCTCATGATTAGCCCCAATTTATTAATATGAGTAGCATGTCATGGATGTTTGCTTGCATTGTTTTATTCATAAGTAAGTATGGCATTGTGGTATCCTCCTCTGAATAATTCATTTATATCGACTTGGCACATGCTCACGCATGCATATGACTGAACAAGAGTCAATTAAGCCTCAATGATTTACATTGCTTCAGAGTTCTTGTATCACTTTTATGCCTCAGTTAATCTATTTTGCCGCAAGCATGATTATGACAGTTCATCGCTCTCTTGATTTGTCGCTCCCTAGTCTTTTTGCTAGCCTTCACTTGTACTGAGCGGGAACGCTGCTCGTGCCTCCAAACACATGAAACCCAAGTTATTCCAAAGTGTCCACCATAAATACCTATGCATGGCATTTCAAACCATTCCAAAGTAAATTCTCATGCGCTACCTTTAAAATCTTCAAAATACTTCTTAATTTGTGTTAATGTTTCATAGCTCATGAGGAAGTATGTGGTGTTTAGCTTTCAACCTTGTCATTTACTTTTGACGGACTCTCATATGGAATAGTGGCACATCCGCTTATCCAATAATTTTGCAAAAAGAGCCGGCAATGGGATTCCCAGTCCCGAATTAATTAACTTAAATAGACACTCCTCCATGGTTTGTGATTGTTGGACGGCACCCGAAGGATTCGGTTAGCCATGGCTTGTGTAAGCAAAGGTTGGGGGAGTGTCATCATCATAATAAAACTAAAATAAAAAGGCACTCCTTCATGGTATGTGATTGTTGGCGGGCACCCGAGGATTCGGTTAGCCATGGTTTGTGTAAGAAAGGTTGGAAGGAGTGCCACATAAACATGCAAATAATTCATGGGAGCCGCTCTTGAAAGTCCGGTTGGCGAGGTAGTTGGTGTACCCATTACCATTCGTTGACAACAACAAACACCTCTCAAAATAATTTTACTCCTACTTTACAAATGAAAAGCTCTAGCGCATGTTAATCCCTGCTTCCTCTCGTGAAGGGTCAATCTTTTACTTTTATGTTGTGTCTCCATTATTTCTTTGAGCACTTTCTTGAGAGCACAACTGTCATTCTTAGTATAATATGTTTGTCTCAAAATATGATTGATTGTGGTATAACTTTGATGCTTTTATCTTTGACAATCACTACTTCTAGTCTTTCTATGAACTCCGGAGGTGCCCGGGCATTTATGTTTTGCCAATCAAATACAGGCAAGCGAGATACCACTTTATCATACTCTCTTATGAACATTGCAATCCTGCTTATATACATGATTCATGATGCTTATTATTAATTGTTGGTACCCCTTCATGGTTGACATAGCTGTTAGATGATCTTATTTGCATGTACCTTATTATGAACTGCTCAAGTATTAGCCATATCATGAGAATATATACATCATATGAGCAAATGTGTTCGTGAAAGTTCTTTTATCGCTCAGTTGTTAACCGAATTGCTTGAGGACAAGCAATAAGCTAAGCTTGGGGGCGTTGATACGTCCAAAACGTATCTACTTTCTCGAACACTTTTGCCATTGTTTTGCCTCTAATTTGTGTATTTTGGATGCAACTAACACGGACTAACGCTGTTTTCAGCGAACCGTTCCGGTGTCTCGTTTTTGTGCAGTAAATCCAACTTTCAGGAAAAACCTCGGGATTTTGACGAAAGGGCCTATTTTCCCGGAATAATGACGGAGCCGAAGGACAATTGAAGTGGAGGCCCGAGGGCCCCACACCACATGGCGGCGCGGCCCGGGGGGCCCGCGCGGCCATGTGGTGTGGCCCCTCGGCTGGCCTCCGACGCCCCCTTCGGACTACTTATTCGCCTCGACCTAAAAACGCACAAAGAGAAGTCGAAGTCGCCAGAAACCCTCCAGAACGCCGCCACATCGCGAAACTCCGTCTCGGGAGCCAGAAGTCTCCGTTCTGGCACTCCGCCGGGACGGGGAATTGGAGGAGATCATCACCGCCATCACCGCCAATGCCTCTCCATCAACCAGCCATGTTTCCCCCATCCATGTGTGAGTAATTCCCCCGCTGTAGGCCGAAGGGGATGGTAGGGATTGGATGAGATTGGTCATGTAATAGCATAAGATTGTTAGGGCATAGTGCCTAGTATCCGTAGATGTTACTTTTATGATATTGTTGCAACTTGTTATGCTTAATGCTTGTCACTAGGGCCCGAGTGCCATGATCTCAGATCTGAACATGTTATTGATTCATGAAGATATTCGTTGTTTATGATCTTACTCCGCAAGTTGTATACACATGTCGCTGTCCGGAACCAATGGCCCCGAAGTGACGAAATCGGGACAACCGGAGGGGATGGTAGTGACGTGAGGATCACATGTGTTCACGGAGTGTTAATGCTTTGCTCCGGTACTCTATTAAAAGGAGTACCTTAATATCCAAGTAGTTTCCCTAGAGGCCCGCTGCCACCGGCTGGTAGGACAAAAGATGTTGTGCAAGTTTCTCATTGCGAGCACGTACGACTATAATTGGAACACATGCCTATTGATTGATTAGTACTTGGATACCGTTTTATTATTATCTCGCAAATGCCCCTGCTATGATTGTTACATGAGTTTCTCTCATCCATGCAACGCCCATCATCCGTCCCCGTGCCTACGATATTTTAATCCTGCTGTTTACTAAAATCACTACTGATGTCTTTGTTACTCTGCTGCTGTTATTTCACTACTGCTACTACTATAAAACTGTTACTACTGATAAACTCTTGCGAGCAAGTCTGTTTCCCGGTGCAGCTGAATTGAAAACTCCGCTGTTAAGGCTTTCAAGTATTCTTTGTCTCCCCTTGTGTCGAATCAATAAATTGGGTTTTACTTCCCTCGAAGACTGTTGCGATCCCCTATACTTGTGGGTCATCAATAAGCAGATGAAATTTTTGGGTACTTCAGTTGGCATACCGCCTCGGTCTGGAATATATGGTTCCATTATGTAAGCCAGAGGTTCTAGCTGTAGAACACCAATGATCTACAGAATATGTATTGCTGCTCAAAGTCTATGAGATAAAACACATACCAATTACTTCTTTTATATCTTTTACCATTTATGTTTGAGTCTTGCAAAATATGCACACCACGATGATTTAGCAAAAAAAAAATGTTTTCTACTTGTATCTTCCTTGATAATATTTTTCTTTGTTCTATTTAACCTTGAAACACCGCATCGGATACATCTCCATGCGAAAGCATTACTTCGTTGAGGGATGCCTCTTGTTATATTTTTCTCCATATCTTATGCACTGTTTATTTCTATCACTATGAAGAAGCACTAATCTGGATTTGTTTACATAGATTTTGCTACCGGGCAACTACTTTCCTATGTTGCATCTATGCAAAATAGAATGTCTACGAATCAGTGTATCTTCTTATCTTTGAGATGCTCTATAAAAATGCACATGTACGTTGATGTTGGATAGTTGCTTTGCATACGGTTGTCACGATAAATCATGTTGCCAGATTACATTTAAAAAATACTATAATCTTGTTGCTTTTGAAATATTATGTGTGATATCTTTTTCTATACAGTAAATTTTCATATGCATTATGTTTGCATGCGTCACATGAATAAAACTTGGGAAGTCCGTAGCAAAGCACGGGCATTCAACTAGTAATTAGTAAAATATGAATTGTAACCAGCATCCGCAAGGTGATATATAGAAAGAAAATTATAGCCAAGGAATTCAACAAGCATGACCGTCTCAAGGCACAAGTCCTTAGAGATTGCCACCTTGCCATACCCAAGTACCTTTCCCTTTGAATTGTCACCAAAGGTGATGCTTGACTTCTTGTTTATATCTTCAATGAATTGGTCAAGCACACCTCTTCCTCCGGTCATATGATTGGTGCATCCACTATCAAACACCCATTTTGGACCACCGGAGGAATACCCCTACAAGATCAAGTAGAGGATTTAGGAACCCATTGATTAATGGGTTCCTTTGTAATGGCAACAATATCTTTTGGTACCCAAATTGAGTACCCTCTATAAGCATAGCCACAACGAGGGCCAACATAGTTAGCATAAACATCACCATAATAATCAACAAATAAAGCATAGTGATTGTTTGGCCCCGTGCGGTCACCACTAGTGGCTTTGCCCTTTGAGGCTTTGCCATCATTAGTGACCTTCTTGTTCTTATCTTGAGCGGGCTTCTCCTTCTTGTGGGACTTGGGAACATATCCAAGTCCAATCTTTTGATTGTTTGACCTTTGCTTACTCAAGAGGTCATCCAATCCCATCTTGTTCTTGGCGGTGGTGAACTTTGCAAGTTCCTTTGTTAACCTAACATTTTCCTCAAGAATAGATGCTTGCTCACAAGAAGATTCATTAGGATGATAGTCGAGACCATATTTGGTCACCAAGGATTCAAGATATGCATTGGTCTCAACATGCAAAGAGAGTTCCTCTTGTAAACGAACATGCTCCTCAACAAGCTTAGCATGCTCACTAGTAAAGGAGGTGGAGGAACTAGCAATCTTTTCAGCAACAATGGGATCCTTCATTGATCCAAGAGCCTTCTTGTAGGTTTCTTGGAGTAGATCATGGTTCTCTCCAAGTTTCTTGAGCTCATCCTTAACAACCTTGTTAGCTCTTTCAAGGTGGTCAAGATCCCTAGTGAGAGAAGCATGAGCAACTTCAAGCTCCTCCTTTGAGGCATTGATCTCTTGGGTCAATGATTGAGCCCTTTCAATAGTTTCAAGGTCCTTAACTTTATCAAGTTCATAAGTTTCAATTTGTTGCTTAAGGCCTTGAGATATGCACCTTTCGATTTTTAGCTCTTGTCTTAGGAGATTGAATCTCCGTTCTTTTTCATTCAAATGATATTATAATTCCTCAATGGACTCATCCTTTTCTTTGAGGGAGTCCATCAAGAAATCAAACTTGACAAGAGCTTCACCACGAAGGGTGCATCTAACATTGTAAAGTTCCTTAAGCACAATTAATTCTTCTTGATTTTCAGTTTCATCATCAAGAACACTAGATAGAGAAGGTGGGGATTCTATTACCTTGGTTTCTCTTGCCGTAAGACAAGAGCCAACGATTGTAGAGGCGGGAGAGTCATCGGAGTCATCATCTTGAGTTGTTCTTGCTATGAAGGAAGAACCAACATCATTCTCCGTGGAGTAATCCTTGGAGTAGTCATATGTGAAGAGTGACCCGGGCTTAGAGATAGCCAAACCGGCCACTCCGGCCTCCTTCTCCTCATCTTCCTCTTCTTCATCGGACAAGTACTCAGCCCCAACAAAGGCCCTTCCCTTGTTCTTCTTGTATCGATCGTTGATTGGGTTTGGCTTCAATCTTGGCTTGACCCCTTTGATGAACTTTGGCTTGTCTACCATTTTCTCATAAGGGCACTCACTTGCAAAGTGGCTATGTTCATCACAGTTGTAGCAGGTTCTCTTCTTCTTCTTCTTCTCATTGAGGAACATTGGAAACTTTGCCTTGTACTTCTTGGCAAAGAAGGCAAAGTCGGTAGCAATGTTACTAGTTGAAGTCATCTCTTCATCTTCTTCAATTTCATAGACTTCTTCTCTTCGATGGTCAGCTCTTGCTTTGAGGGAAAGGTTGTGTGAGGCTTCATGGTTGTGTGGGGCTTCATCAACACGGTTCATTGCCATGAGCCTTTTTCCTGACTTGGCCATGCTCTCATTGGCCGCCACATAGGAGACAAGATCATCGGAGTTCAGATCGGCACTCTTGGTAATGATTTGCAAGTTGAGTGCAAGGTTGGTGTCTTCTTGCTTGACTGCAATCATGGCAATGACCTTGGACTTTATGAATGCTTCATTCATCTCAAAGCCGTCATTGTACTTCTCAACTCCAAGACCCTTGACCTTCACTCTAAGAGCACCAAGTCTTGCATAGGCATCGGCCACGAACTCTCCTTCTCTAATCATGAACATAGTGGCCTCTTGCTTTGCAGACTCGTAAAGAGCTTATTGGATCAAATCGGTTCCCTCTTGGAGTACTATGATTCGATCCCACAACTCTTTAGCGGAGTCAATGTCATTGACTTGATCAAGGAGCTTGCGGTGGATGCCACTCCTAATCTTGTCACGTGCGGAAGCATTGAGTTGACGGTTGTAGAACTCGGTGGAGGTCAACCGAGCGGGATCTTGTGGCTTCCGGTATCCATCAACAATGATCTCCCATAGCTCCACACTGCAGCTGCGAATATGAGACTCCATAGAGGATTTCCAAAAAGGAAAGTGAGTTCCATCAAATTGGGGAACGTTCCCACTATGGTTTATATGAGGCATGGGTGAAGTGTTTTTGGGATAGTCATGATTGACTTGGTGGAAACCTTCCGGAGGAACCGAAGCCCCACTAGAGGTCCCACTAGAGGTCAAGTTCTTAAGCATGGCGATCATCTCGTGCCATTTGGCTTTGTACTTCATCCTCCTTTTTCTTTTTCTCGGCATCATATGCCAAGAATCTGGATTTCATTTCTTTAACCGAAAGGTTAGAGTCATCATCTAGACCCTCGAATAGTTTTTCCATCTCACTCTTAAGGCTGTGAAGCCCTTAATAAGAGTCCAGGCTCTGATACCAATTGAAAGTTCAGAGATGGTAAACCTAGAGGGGGGTGAATAGGATTCTACATATTTTAATTCTTTCTTTGCAATATTAGGATTTGCGGAATATAAAGATGAGCCTAATGCAAACTAGGTGAAACAACCTATATGAGGATACAAGTAACTCAAGCACGAAGGCTCTCACAGGCAGTTATATCACAAGTAAGGTGTTCGGTTAGAGATAACCGATAGCACGCGGAGACGAGGATGTATTCCCGTGTTCCCTTCCTTTGCAAGAAGGTACATCAGGTTTGGAGGGGTGGAGGTCCCACGAAGGATTCCCCACGCCACGAAGGCTCACCCTATTCTCCGGAGCCTATCCCACGAAGGAATAGCTCTCTCACTTGTGGTAGACTTTGAGGTAGCCTCCAAATCTTCACAATCTTGTCGAGAGCAAATCCACAGCCCGGATGCTTCCGGACCACTCTTGCCCACCTAGGGTTTCCAAGGAACCCTAGAGAGCAAGCTTCTTGATGAATACAAGGGGGGATGAGATTTGGCTTGGTAGAACAGTAGATCGGGTCCTCCTCTATCGTTTCCCGGAGGGATTTGAGTTTTAGTGGAGGAGGAGGGAGATCTGAGACTTTTGGTGTTTCTAGCAATGGAGTATGAGAGACATAGCTCAAGAACAGCTTGTAGTGTAGTGCCTACCCCTTCAGAGGTAGGAGAAGGGGTATTTATAGTGTTTCTTGAATTCTGGTTGTTGCTCACTTGCCACGTCAGTAGATTCACCGAGAAACCCGGTCAACCGGATTTGGCGCCGGACAGGCCGGCGCACGGGCCGGTCAGACCGGGCCAGCGACCGGATCGGCCGGTTTCAACCCGAGCTGGGACCGGGTCTCGAACGGGCGGGCTTCGGAGGCGTACTGGACTACGCCCGGTTGGCTCAAGCGCGGAGGCCGGTTGGACGCCGGGGCGCCCGGTCTGGAACCCGGTCCGACCGGGCCAGGGACCGGATTGGCCGGTCCAAACCGGGCTGGCGACCGGACACTGACCGGGTGCGCTCCCACCCTCACTGGACTCTGTCCGGTTGGCTCAAGTGCTAGGGCCGGTCAGCGCCGGATTGGCCGGTGCCAGGGCCGGTCTGACCGGGCCAGGGACCGGCCAAACACTGAAAATCCTTTGTTCATTTTTCATCGAAGTGGGGGGTCTCCCATTGCCTTCTTGTTCCATTGATACACCATTATACCTCTTTGGCTAATACCTGGGAATCATCTTGTAGACATGTATTAGTCCAAATACTCTAGCACGGTGTCATAGTTACCAAAATAATGGATAAGGGTAAATACCCTTACATTGTTGCACACTCAACATCTTGTCAAGTATGCTTTTCCCTTCATGATTCCTTTTCAAGTCTTTCTTCAAAGAAGTTACTTGAGCCTTTAGCTCATTTATTTACTCTACATGGTTAGTAACAACACAAGTACTAGAGGAAGTAGAAGCTTCATTGTTAGAGCAACAAGGCAAGGAAGATAATTCATCATAAGATTTAGCAATACTATGAGTGGATGAATTAATAGGACTATCACATTAAAATATAGCATTTTGAGAAGTAGTGCTAGTATCCACATGAGGATCAGAAGAGGTTACCTTTGAAATTATAGCCTCATGAGCTAATTTTAGCCTATCATATATATGAGACTAGAAGATCATCATGGGGGCTAGAGAGATTTCCATGATTGTCTTCCAAAATACCATAATTGTTCGTTAGCAATTGAAGTTGAGCCCATAGCTCAAGATTGTACTTCAAGATAGATGCTTCACAATAAGTAGAGTTAGTAGCACAAGCATCATCATTAATAGCAATAGGAGAAGGAAATTTGGTACGATATACTAGATAAGAAGTTTTAATTCACACTCTCATCAACGCTAGAGCCATTTTTTAGTTTCTCAAAATCCTCAAGGATTTTAGCATGGAAAAAATACAAGCTTATCATTTTTTAGCTTTAGATCATTTGCCACATCAAGTTCTATATCATAGTTTTCCTTTAATCTAGACAATTCTAGAGAAAAATTAAAGTCTCCTCAAGAGATTCTTTGGTGGTTTGTTCTTCTTCAAGTTTATTCTTTAGGGATGCCATTTCATTGGCATACTCATGTTCAAGAGAACCCATTTTTATTATGGTGTTATCATGATCCCCAATATGTTTTTGGCTATCAATAGCAACAACTAATATTTCAACAAATTTAGAGCAGGCAATTTATCTTTGCGAAGAGAACGAAAGACAACCTCACCCTTTTCATGTAAAAAAGGCAACCACATCCTCTTCTTCTTCATATTCTTAATCTTCATCATCATGAGAAAGATTAGCTTCCAAGTTAGGAGATACCATAGAGGCCTTATCCGTAAGGCAAACATGGGAACTAGAAGATGATGGAAATGAAGAGATACTTGAAGATCCAAACAAGACATTGTATTGACCAATAGAGTATTTGGTTTCCTCTACATTGTTAGTGACACAAATACTAGATGTAACATCCCAAAAATTTCAAAAAAACAAAGAAATGAATTTCCCTATTTCTAAATTTTGGAACCAACAAAAACTTTTATTAAATTAAGTTTGATACATAGTGATCATGCTTATATGTTGTGATATAGCCTTGATTGTTTGTTTATTGCTTTGAACTTATTTTTCCAAAATCCTAAACCCTAAGCCAAGGTCATTGGGATCAAAGGGAGACAAATAAGAAAAATAGAAAATGCAAATACCCTCACATATGAGGCTATGGCTATTTTTGTAAAACTTTACCCTAGGCCCTTCTACCTTGTTTAGAGGATTGGAAAACCTTACTAAACCTTACCTAGTACTTAACAAGTCAAGTCTAAGGTGAAACAAAAAGAAACAAAGATAAAATACACATATGCATAGAGGCATATGTGGCACTTAGCCATTTTACCAAATCTTGACCTATGCACTCACACTTTCCCTAAATGGTTTGGACCCTTTACCAAACTCAATCTAACACTAAATAAACCCTACACCATGCCTAAGTGAAGCAAAGAATAAGAAAAGAATAAAGGTTAGAAAATCACAAAACCCTCACATATGGTTTATACCATTTTTGCAAAACTTTAACCTAGACCATTTTGGCTTGCACCATTGGTTGGAAATGGTTCTTAAACACTTATTAACACTTTTTGAACCAAAGAAACCCAAATAAAATCAAGAAAAAAAATCAAAAACCTATCCACATATGATAATGGTCATATGTGCCCCTTTTAATATCTTACCCACTTTGAGCCCTTTTCTTAAGAGATTCTTAAACCAAACCCTGCCAACTCTTTGTACCTCATCCAAGACCTCATCAAGGTGAACAACTTTGGTGTTGACCACTTTGACCAGATCGTTGACCATTGCTCAAAATAGTCAACCCAAGATGCTGTGTTGAAACAAATTCTAGATTACCCCCAATTTCTCAAATCTTCACAAATCAATTTCAAAATTCAAACCAGTGCCACCAATAGTTTCTAAACATTATGTAGATCCCTCCCATGCAGAATTTTGGAAAATTTCAAACACACATGAGACTTGGGCCTATAATCCATTTGTTTACATAGAAGTACAACCACTATCTCAACCACTTTGTACCCTCACCCCACCTCTCTTGTACTCCTCTATAGTGCACTTGGTTCTTCTAACAACTTCCTTTGACATCATCTAGTAGTACATGATCACCATGACACAAACCATGCCTAGTACCTTGCACACTTCACATACACTTTAATTATACTCCAATGGTACATGCACTAGACCCCTCTCACCATGCTCACCTTGCCAAACCCCCTTACCTCATCTCACTCTAGCAGGACAAACCATCAGAGACAAAGATTTGTGCACCAAGCACACCAAAGCCATGCCATGCCGGCCCTCTTGATCACCACCATCACACCACCTGCCCCTGGTCCTCCCCTACCTCTCTAACCTTGTCAAACCAGTCAACCTCATCACCCTGACCTCACCAGACATGGTACCAGGTCAAAGAGAAGCTGCCAAAGCCCAGAACATGACGTGCCCCGACGTGATCACCACGCCCAGAGCACGCCAGGACACACCACAGCCACCACAGAGCACCACCTGCCCCCGACGCCTCCGGCCACCTCACCTTCTCTCCTCTCACCCACCTGCTCCCCACGACACCAGCAGCCGCCCAAACACCGCTGATGTCTACGGGTGCTTCTATTCTTGTAGACAGTGTTGGGCCTCCAAGAGCAGAGGTTTGTAGAACAGCAGCAAGTTTCCCTTAAGTGGATCACCCAAGGTTTATCGAACTCAGGGAGGAAGAGGTCAAAGATATCCCTCTCATGCAACCCTACAACCACAAAGCAAGAAGTCTCTTGTGTCCCCAACACACCTAATAGGTGGACTAGTTCGGCGAAGAGATAGTGAAATACAGGTGGTATGAATAAGTATGAGCAGTAGTAACGGCGCCAGAAAAGTGCTTGCTGGTGTGCAGTTGATGGTAGTAATATTGCAGGAAGTATAGATGCAGTAAAACAGTAAACAAGCAGCGATAGCAGTATTTAGGAACAAGGCCTAGGGATCATACTTTCACTAGTGGACACTCTCAACATTGATCACATAACAGAATAAATAAATAAATAGATGCTAGACTCTACACTCTCTTGTTGGATGATGAACACCACTAACTGTGTAGGATTACACGAACCCTCAATGCCGGAGTTAACAAGCTCCACAATATTCGATGTTCATGTTTAAATAACCTTAGAGTGCATAACAGATCAACATAACCAAACCAAGTACTAACATAGCATGCACACTCGTCACCTTCACACTACGAAAGGAGGAATAGATCACATCAATACTATCATAGCAATAGTTAACTTCATAATCTACAAGAGATCACAATCATAGCCCACGCCAAGTACTACACGATGCACACACTGTCACCATTACACCGTGCAGGAGGAATAAACTACTTTAATAACATCACTAGAGTATCACACAGATATATTGTGATACAAAACACATTGCAATCATAAAGAGATATAAATAAGCACTTCACTACGCCATTCATAACAGTGAATAAGTATTCGTGAAATATAGCCTAAGAGACCCACACGGTGCACACACTCGTCACCTTTACACACGTGGGACAAGGAGTCTCCGGAGATCACATAAGTAAAACCCACTTGACTAGCATAATGACATCTAGATTACAAGCATCATCATATGAATCTCAATCATGTAAGGCAGCTCATGAGATTATTGTATTGAAGCACATAGGAGAGAGATTAACCACATAGCTACCGGTACAGCCCCGAGCCTCGATGGAGAACTACTCCCTCCTCATGGGAGACATCAGCGTTGATGGAGATGGCGGTGGTGTCGATGGAGGATCCTTCCGGGGGCACTTCCCGTCCCGGCGGCGTGCCGGAACAGAGACTCCTGTCCCCCAGATCTTGGCTTCACGATGGCGGCGGCTCTGGAAGGTTTTCTCTGGTTTCGTCGAACGTGTCAGGGTTTTCGCGACGGAGGCTTTAAATAGGCGGAAGGGCAAGGTCGAGGGGGTCCGGGGGCCACCAGACACTAGGGCGGCGCGCCCTCCTCGGGCCGCGCCGCCACCATGTGTGGGCCCCCGTGGTCCCTCTCGACGGCTCTCGGGTGTTCCGGAAGCTCTCGGGGATTCTAATATCTTCGGTGTTGATTTCGTCCGATTCCGAGAATATTTCCTTACTAGGATTTCCGAAACCAAAAACAGCGAGAAAACAGGAACCGGCACTTCGGCATCTCGTCAATAGGTTAGTTCCGGAAAACGCATAATAATGACATAAAGTATGCATAAAACATGTAGATATCATCAATAATGTGGCATGGAACATAAGAAATTATCGATACGTCGGAGACGTATCAAGCATCCCCAAGCTTAGTTCCTGCTCGTCCCGAGCAGGTAAACGATAACAAAGATAATTTCTGAAGTGACATGCCATCATAACCTTGATCATACTATTGTAAGAATATGTAATGAATGCAGCGATCAAAACAATGGTAATGACATGAGTAAACAACTGAATCATAAAGCAAAGACTTTTCATGAATAGTACTTTCAAGACAAGCATCAATAAGTCTTGCATAAGAGTTAACTCATAAAGCAATAAATCAAAGTAAAGGTATTGAAGCAACACAAAGGAAGATTAAGTTTCAGCGGTTGCTTTCAACTTATAACATGTATATCTCATGGATAATTGTCAATGTAAAGTAATATAACAAGTGCAATATGCAAGTATGTAGGAATCAATGCACAGCTTCACACAAGTGTTTGCTTCTTGAGGTGGAGAGAAATAGGTGAACTGACTCAACATTAAAAGTAAAAGAAAGGTCCTTCAAAGAGGAAAGCATCGATTGCTATATTTGTGCTAGAGCTTTTATTTTGAAAACATGAAACAATTCTGTCAACGGTGGTAATAAAGCATATGTATCATGTAAATTATACCTTACAAGTTGCAAGCCTCATGCATAGTATACTAATAGTGCCCGCACCTTGTCCTAATTAGCTTGGACTACCGGGACCATCGCAATACACATGTTTTAACCAAGTGTCACAAAGGGGTACCTCCATGCCGCCTGTACAAAGGTCTAAGGAGAAAGCTCGCATTTTGGATTTCTCGCTTTTGATTATTCTCAACTTAGACATCCATACCGGGACAACATGGACAACAGATAATGGACTCCTCTTCAATGCATAAGCATGTAGCAACAATTAGTGTTCTCATATGAGATTGAGGATATATGTCCAAAACTGAAACTTCCACCATGATTCATGGTTTTAGTTAGCGGCCCAATGTTCTTCTCTAACAATATGCATGCTCTAACCATTAAAGTGGTAGATCTCCCTTACTTCAGACAAGACGGACATGCATAGCAACTCACATGATATTCAACAAAGAGTAGTTGATGGCGTCCCCGAGAAACATGGTTATCGCACAACAAGCAACTTAATAAGAGATAAAGTGCATAAGTACATATTCAATACCACAAAAGTTTTTAAGCTATTTGTCCCATGAGCTATATATTGCAAAGGTAAAGAATGGAAATTTTAAAGGTAGCACTCAAGCAATTTGCTTTGGAATGGCGGAGAAATACCATGTAGTAGGTAGGTATGGTGGACACAAATGGCATAGTGGTTGGCTCAAGGATTTTGGATGCATGAGAAGTATTCCCTCTCGATACAAGTTTTAGGCTAGCAAGGTTATTTGAAACAAACACAAGGATGAACCGGTGCAGAAAAACTCACATAAAAGACATATTGTAAACATTATAAGACTCTACACCGTCTTCCTTGTTGTTCAAAACTCAATACTAGAAATTATCTAGACTTTAGAGAGACCAAATATGCAAACCAAATTTAGCAAGCTCTAGGTGTTTCTTCATTAATGGGTGCAAAGTATATGATGCAAGAGCTTAAACATGAGCACAACAATTGCCAAGTATCGAATTATTCAAGACATTTTTAGAATTACTACATGTAGCATTTCCCGATTCCAACCATATAACAATTTAACGAAGAAGATTCAACCTTCGCCATGAATACTATGAGTAAAGCCTAAGGACATATTTGTCCATATGCAACAGCGGAGAGTGTTTCTCTCCCACACAATGAATGCTAGGATCCATTTTATTCAAACAAAACAAAAACAAACCGACGCTCCTAGCAAAGTACATAAGATGTGATGGAATAAAAATATAGTTTCAGGGGAGGAACCTGATAATGTTGTCGATGAAGAAGGGGATGTCTTAGGCATCCCGAAGCTTAGACGCTTGAGTCTTCTTAGAATATGCAGGGGTGAACCACCGGGGCATCCCCAAGCTTAGAGCTTTCACTCTCCTTGATCATATTGTATCATCCTCCTCTCTTGATCCTTGAAAACTTCCTCCACACCAAACTCGAAACAACTCATTAGAGGGTTAGTGCATAATAAAAATTCCCATGTTCAGAGGTGACATAATCATTCTTAACACTTCTGGACATTGCACAAAGCTATTGGACATTAATGGAACAAAGAAATTCATCCACCATAGCAAAAGGGGCAATGCGAAATAAAAGGCAGAATCTGTCAAAACAGAACAGTCCGTAAAGATGGATTTTATTGAGGCACCAGACTTGCTCAAATGAAAATGCTCAAATTTAATGAAAGTTGCGTACATATCTGAGGATCACGCACGTAAAATGGCATATTTTTCTGACCTACCTACAGAGATCCAGGTCGAAATTCGTGACAGCAAAGAAATCTGTTACTGCGCAGTAATCCAAATCTAGTATGAACCTTACTATCAAAGACTTTACTTGGCACAACAATACAACAAAACTAAGATAAGGAGAGGTTGCTACAGTAGTAACAACTTCCAAGACACAAATATAAAATAGAGGCTGTAGCAAAATAAACACATGGGTTATCTGCCAAGAAGTTCTTTCTTTATAGCCATTAAGATGGGCTCAGCAGTTTTAATGATGCACTCGCAAAAAATAGTAGTTGAAGCAAAAGAGAGCATCAAGAGGCAAATTCAAAACAAATTTAAGTCTAACATGCTTCCTATGCATAGGAGTCTTGTAAAGAAACAAGTTCATGAAGAGCAAAGTAACAAGCATAGAAAGATAAAACAAGCGCAGCTTCAAAAATTTCAGCACATAGAGAGGCATTTTAGTAACATGAAAATTTCTACAACCATATTTTCCTCTCTCATAATAATATACAGTAGCATCATGAGCAAACTCAACAATATAACTATCAAATGAAACATTCTTATCATGAGTCTCATGCATAAAATTATTACTCTCCACATAAGCATAATCAATTTTATTAGTTGTAGTGGGAGCAAATTCAACAAAGTAGCTATCATTATTATTCTCATCAAGTGTAGGAGGCATAGTATAATCACAACAAAATTTACTCTCCATAGTAGGTGGCACCAAAAGACCACTATCATTATAATCATCATAAATAGGAGGCAAAGTATCATCAAAGAAAATTTTCTCCTCAATGCTTGGTGTACTAAAAAGATCATGCTCATCAAGTTTCCCCAAGCTTAGAACTTTCTATATCTTTATCAACAGTGGTGTTCAAAGCTTTCATACTAATATTACTACCAGCATGCAAATAAGGTTCCATAGGTTTTTTTAATTTTCGCATCAAACCATCCATGTCTTAAATCAGGAAATAGAATAAGAAGCTCATTGTTGTCCATTATGCCTAACTAGTGTAAACAAGAAACAAAACGATGCAATTGCAGGATCTAAAGGAAATAGCTTCGAGCACACACACAACGGCAACAGAAAAGTACTTTTACCTGGGACCGGAGTATGAGAGCCTTTAACCTTTCCTCCCCGGCAACGGCGCCAGAAAAGTGGCTAGTTGCCGGGGTCCGGTGTGTGTGTGTCGTTTACCTTTCCTCCCCGGCAACGGCGCCAGAAAAGTGCTTGATGTCTACGGGTGCTTCTATTCTTGTAGACAGTGTTGGGCCTCCAAGAGCAGAGGTTTGTAGAACAGCAGCAAGTTTCCCTTAAGTGGATCTCCCAAGGTTTATCGAACTCAGGGAGGAAGAGGTCAAAGATATCCCTCTCATGCAACCCTACAACCACAAAGCAAGAAGTCTCTTGTGTCCCCAACACACCTAATAGGTGCACTAGTTCGGCGAAGAGATAGTGAAATACAGGTGGTATGAATAAGTATGAGCAGTAGTAACGGCGCCATAAAAGTGCTTGCTGGCGTGCGGTTGATGGTAGTAATATTGCAGGAAGTATAGATGCAGTAAAACAGTAAACAAGCAGCGATAGAAGTATTTAGGAACAAGGCCTAGGGATCATACTTTCACTAGTGGACACTCTCAACATTGATCACATAATAGAATAAATAAATAGATGCTAGACTCTACACTCTCTTGTTGGATGATGAACACCACTAACTGTGTAGGATTACACGAACCCTCAATGCCGGAGTTAACAAGGTCCACAATATTCAATGTTCATGTTTAAATAAGCTTAGAGTGCATAACAGATCAACATAACCAAACCAAGTACTAACATAGCATGCACACTGTCACCTTCACACTACGAAAGGAGGAATAGATCACATCAATACTATCATAGCAATAGTTAACTTCATAATCTACAAGAGATCACAATCATAGCCCACGCCAAGTACTACACGATGCACACACTGTCACCATTACACCGTGCAGGAGGAATAAACTACTTTAATAACATCACTAGAGTAGCACACAGATATATTGTGATACAAAACACATTGCAATCATAAAGAGATATAAATAAGCACTTCACTACGCCATTCATAACATTGAATAAGTATTCTGTGAAATATAGCCTAAGAGACCCACACGGTGCACACACTGTCACCTTTACACACGTGGGATAAGGAGTCTCCGGAGATCACATAAGTAAAACCCACTTGACTAGCATAATGACATCTAGATTACAAGCATCATCATATGAATCTCAATCATGTAAGGCAGCTCATGAGATTATTGTATTGAAGCACATAGGAGAGAGCTTAACCACATAGCTACCGGTACAGCCCGAGCCTCGATGGAGAACTACTCCCTCCTCATGGGAGACAGCAGCGTTGATGGAGATGGCGGTGGTGTCGATGGAGGAGCCTTCCGGGGGCACTTCCCCGTCCCGGCGGCGTGCCGGAACAGAGACTCCTGTCCCCCAGATCTTGGCTTCGCGATGGCGGCGGCTCTGGAAGGTTTTCTCTGGTTTCATCGAACGTGTCAGGGTTTTCGTGACGGAGGCTTTAAATAGGCGGAAGGGCAAGGTCAGAGGGGGTCTGGGGCCACCAGACACTAGGGCGGCGCGCCCCCCTCCTGGGCCGCGCCGCCACCATGTGTGGGCCCCCTGTGGCCCCTCTCTGACGGTTCTCGGGTGTTCTGGAAGCTCCCGGGAATTCTAAGATCTTCGGTGTTGATTTCGTCCGATTCCGAGAATATTTCCTTACTAGGATTTCTGAAACCAAAAACAGCAGAAAATAGGAACTGGCACTTCGGCATCTCGTCAATAGGTTAGTTCCGGAAAACGCATAATAATGACATAAAGTATGCATAAAACATGTAGATATCATCAATAATGTGGCATGGAACATAAGAAATTATCGATACGTCGGAGACGTATCAACCGCCATTGGCTCGCCCGCGCCCTGTGCACGACGACATCGTCGACCTCTGCCGCCACGGCCTGCGAGGACGATGACGTCTCCCGAGCTGCTACGTCCTCCTCTGGCAGCGCCACGACGCGCGTCAGCAACGCCTCGAAGTCGCCTACAGGACGCCACCATCCCTCTGGCCCAGCATGACCTCCCTCGCCGTCGTCATCGACGACCTGCCCCGCACCCCACGGGCTTGCCTCGACCCTATAAATAGTGCCCCTCCCCGAGCTATCCGAGCACACCATCGGCCTCCCCTCTTCTCACTCGCTCTCCTCGACCTCTTGCTACACCACTTTAGCCACCACACCGCCGCAATTTCGCCGGAGTCTGCCGCTGCAGTAGCTCGACGAATCCGACGATCCCGAGCACCCCTGGAGCCGCCGCAACCCTCCTTCGACTCGCCTTCATCGACAACGTCGATTGCCCGCCTCGCCGACCTCGCTGGACGCCGGTGAGCCTCCTATCGCAACCCCCTGGCCATCGGTAGGGTTAGGTCTCCGGCGAGCCCTGTTGAGGAAGGGGACGACCCTCAGCCGTCGATCCTCCTTTTAATCCGACGGCCCTCATCGCGTACCGCTTCGGGCTGGGGAAACACTGGCTGATAGTGGACCCCGCCATCAGGCCCCTCTCATCCCGCGTGGCAGCTCAGCTGGGCTGGCCCGTTTAACCCTCTCCGGCCCATTTCTTTTTTCCACGCAGGCCCTTTAAATTCAAATCCGAATAATTTGATTTAATTCATTTTTCTCACAGATGCTTTGTTCAAATTCATATAACTTCAAGTATACTGAACCAAATTTGACAAACTTTATATATTTGGAAAGAGCATGAAATTCTCTATCCAACCCCACTGGTTTGAACCCTAGATCTATTGTAGATTTTGAATAGCAAAAATAACAAGTCAGAGAGTTTTCAGATTTCAAATAAATTTATAAAATCAACAATTTTGAATTTTGAGGTGATTCCACCTCTCATAATTCACATTTCAAGTACTCTAATTTTTTATGCAAAAATATGATATGGGTACTGTATATGATCATGGGCTAGAGCAAAGTATTGGCTATGTAGTCAAATTCTAGCCCATTTAAACTATTTCAAAATTAGTGTTTCAAATCTATGAGGTGTAGCACCTCATTTAAATCATCTTCCCAAGTGGTATTAAGTAATGTGAAGACCCTTGTTGCTTGGTCTCATATTTGCTCACTTGAGGATATTAAGTCAAATAGGATTTAAATTGCATGAGGTATAGAACCTCATTTAAATCATGCTTCTCAAATAATAAGTGTGAAGTGTTGACCTTGGTCAACATGTGACCATACATTGTTATTTGAGGAGATTAAATCTTAACAAGATTCAATGAGAGAAAATTATTTCTCCGAACTAAAGAGAAACCCTAATCCACATTTCAATGAGAGGAAATTATTTTTTTCTAACACTAAGTAAGAAAACCCTAGGTTAATATGGAGTAATGTTAGGTGATGATACTATATCATCTTGAATGAGCCATTAAGGCTACTTAGGTTCATTAAGTATTGTTTGATGTTTGTATCCTCATATTCGTTTATAGACGCTAGTACCGGAGACTATCAAGAGGAGGAGGTATTCTACCAAGAAGAAGAAGAGAACTTTGATCACTACCCCAACCAAGGCAAGCTAATATTCTTGCAAGATACCCAATGTGCAAGGCTCTACAAGAGCAAGGCACCATTACATTTTAATTTAAGCCTAATGGTCCTATCCCAAGCTTTTACTTTACAAGCTTTATTGAATTTTATTTATCAAAGTTACTTTTTGATTCATGATTCACTTGGTTTAGTTATGGAGTAGTACAAGAGCATCACACTTAGCCTACAAAGGTATAAGCTAGTTAGCACCTCTCATGACTAGTTGCTAGTGCTAAGATTAAAAATGACTACTCTAGATGGGAACTTGTGAAAACCAATGACTTTGAAAACCTTGTAATGATGAGTCATTCTATTGAAAGATTTTGAAGGTGAATATAACTGGTGAATGACATGGTGAACTTTACAAAAACTGATGGTTGGGTTCGGATGCGATACCATTCCAATTTACGAGTACCCCCACAATACCTAATTATGGGTAGGGCTTAACTGGAAGTTTATGTGTCTTAGTATGGGTTCCCTCTAAACAAGCGTCATCGGGGTTATGCCGAAAGCTGCCTCCACAACAAAAGAAATGACGTGAAATGAGGTGAATGTCCGGCCCAAGCCCTGTGCAGTTCCCAGGCTGACCGTTTGTCTTCACTGGGAGGCCAAGCACATGGGGAGAGGTACCTATACTAGGGTATGTAAGTGAAAGGTTAGGGTTGATGATCCGCATACTGAGTATGATTATTCAGTGTTATTCCTCACGGATGTAATCAAATGTTGTGGCACAAGTGTGCAACCTCTGCAGAGTGTAAACCTATTCGAATAGTCGCGTCCGCGGTCATGGACAGTTGGAAAGGCCATACTGTTCCGTCATCAAAACTTTTCCAAAATATGAATGGTGAATTGTGACTTGAACTTGAAAGGTGACTTTGACTTTGAATCACAACAGAGTTGTGGGAATGACACTAATGTTCCCACTTGAGTTAAGTTAGACAAATGAAGAGTCTTGTTTACTAAAATGCTTATGAAACAAAATTGGCTTTATGCAAATGAACTTAGAGCTTAGAACCCCCTTACTTTAATTGTTAGTGCTTACACTAGTATTAGTTTGCGAGTACTTTAAAGTACTCATGGCTGTGTCCCTGGCTATTCAAATGGCCAGACTATGAAGAAGAGCCCCAGTACGAGAAAGATGGACAGCAGGACGTCTACGACAACTAGGACCACTCCTGACGTCAACAGTCGCCTGTGGAGCAGATGGATCTCTACTACGTATTTCCGCTATGTGTTATGTAATTGATCAATAGATCAAGTGTTGTAATGAGACTGGATCATGTGATCCTTTTGTTGTAAGACTATTATGATGCCGTAATGAATGATGTGTTGTGGTATCAATCTATTATGTCTCGCAAAAACAATATTCTTGGGATTGCGATGTACGGCATAATAGGCATCTGGACTTAAAAATCCGGGTGTTGACACTAGAGGAAATGGAAGAATTTATATCATGGCAACAAGACAAAGCAAGCATATCATCATGAGATTTATTCAAGCAATTTACACATGATATGCATGGACTATCAACACAAGCATGTATGACATTTATAGTGCTTGATGTGTTTATGTCCAAAGATGAAGCATTGCAATAAGATAGAGATGGAGGATCATCAAGAATAAGCTTAGTATCAAGAATGCAATGATCATCACCACTCACCTTAGTATTTCCTTGTGTCTTGCAACACGTTGGTGAAGTGGATGAAAGTTCATCATCCTCAATAATATTGGACACATCATATTTATCTTGAGGATTTGTCCATAGCTCATGAGCGCTTCGAAAAGGCATGATTGCAAAAAATATCTATGTTGCTCAAAGCATTAACAAGCACATGAAGCATGAGCATTGAGATATAAATTTTTCTCATCCTCTAAACATAGATTTTGGGAATCCATTAGAGGAGAAAAACATGTATCTACAATTTTCCCCATATAAAGTCAATGGACCGAAAATGACTAAGCATGCAAATTTTCCTTATACATAATTTGTGCCATCGAATATAAAAGTGTCATCATGCACTAATCCCTAGCCGACTTCTTTACTCTCAAGGCGGTGAATCCTAAAATGAGAGACTGTGCTCTGATACCAATTGAAAGGACACAGATGCCTCCTAGAAGGGGAGTTGAATATACGGTTTAAAACTTTTACGGTAAAGGCTTAACAAATGCAGAATAAAACTAGTGTTTAATTTGTCAAGCACAAAACCTATATAACTAGGGTTCACCTATGTGCACCAACAACTTATGCTATCAAGGCAAGCAACTTTGTGATAGCAAGATATATAACTTCAAGCACAAAGGCTATCACAAAGTAAAGTGCATAAGTAAAGAGATCGGGTATAGGAATAACCAAGGTGACGCAGAGACAATGATATATCCCGAATTTCACACTCTTGCGAGTGCTACTTCCCATTGGAGTCGTGTGGAGGCACAATGCTCCCCAAACGCCACAAAGGCCTGGCATTATTCTCCTCAAATCTTCCCACCAAAAGGGAAGTCCTCGATCCACTATGGAACCTTGAGGGTGGTGACCGAACATGCAAAAAGCTTGCGTCAAACTCCAACACTTAATTGGAGGCTCCTAAGAAACCGCCACAAAGGCCTCACACTTGAGGAAACTCCAAAACTTAATTGGAGACCCCAAGAACGCCAGAAAGACCACTAGGCCATCTAGAATCCAAAGACCCAAGAGGAATAAGCTCCGGGAACATGCTCCCGTAGTGAATATCTCACGAACTTTCACCTCCACGTATCACCGCGGAGAAGTCAAACTGATGCACCAAATGAATGGCAAAAACACCACTAAGATGCCCAAATCCGTAACTCTCAAATTCCAACAAATCTACTAAGGCTATTGGGGGAATAAGAGAAGAAGAACAAATAGGAGGAGGAACACCAAATTTCTCAAAGATCTAGATCTAGTGGATTCCCCTCACAAAGAGAGGGATTTGTTGGTCAAGATGTAGATGTAGATCTCCTCTATCTTTTCCTCAAATATGAGTAGGAATCGTGGAGGGATTATAGGGAGAAGAAGCTTCTTAAAGTCAACAATGGAGTAGAGAGAATAGGAGAACCAACCAGCTCAAGGGGATAAAAGCCGGCCATTTATACCCCCCAAAACGGAATCTAACCGTTGGAAATAGAACTAAAAAAATAGCGCGTAACTGACCTTCCGACTCTGCCAGAGCGGTCCAACCATGGTCGGACATTACAGCCAAGGGTACTATGAGGAATTCAACCTAGTCGGACCTTCCGGCCGTGGCCAGACCATTCCAGCTAGGTAGCACACCCGCAAAAAGAGCGCTATAACTTGAGAATCCGAAATCTGGTTTTGATGATCTTGGGTTTGTTTTCAAGCTAGCAACAAGATATATAAGATCATGCAGAGAACCATCATAGTCCAACAAAGGAGGATAGAAACAAGTTAAGAAAGGTTTGACCTATCTAGAAAAGACAAACCGGTAAAACCTCTAATATCGAAAACACAACAAGTTGAGTTAGGAAACTCAGATTTAGGTGAAACCAATTTTGTTTGAAATAGCATGAAAACCCGGTGTGCATATACATATTGCCCTCCCCGTCGAACAAGACCTCGACAGGCCACCGACAGAAGCTGCATCTGGCCTCCTACAGCTGCAACTTGGTCGACTCGGCGCTGTCGACGAACTTGTCTGGCAACCGCTTGATGCCGAGTGGGTCCTCGTTGATGCGGAGGATGAACTCGAAGCATCTTGTCTCCTCCAAAGACGACGACGGCACATGTGACGACGAGCGGCGGGGTGATGCTGCTCTAGCACGGCGGCCCCGGCCGCGGCGACCGCGTTCGTGGCCTCGACCACCTGGACCAGCCATGGATTCCCTCGCGGGCTTGTGGAGAGCGACACTACGGTGGAGGTTGTGCGGCGGCTAGGATTTGTGTGGAGGAAATGAGATGAGGCAACCGAGCGCATGCCCCTCTTTATATACGCCAGCGTCCGCGGAGACGCATCCGAGGCGCTTATTTGGGCCGCGTTTGCGTCTCCGCGGACAGCCCGATTACTATACGTCGAACCGTTGAGCCTGATTCTAGACACATTTTTTGATTGCGCGGTCGGAAATGGTCGCTCCGCGTCCTTTGCGCTGTCCCGTTAGAGATGGCTTTAGGCCTTTGCGGGAGGAGGTTGTGTGTGAGTGAAGATGCTCTTACATCCTTATGGGTGTAAACAGATCGGATCGGATCGGATTTTACGCATACCATATCCTCTACCATATATTTTTCCCGGATTCGGATCAGAGCGGATATTGATCGGTTTCGGATGAGAATGCGGATATATCGGTGTGCAGATTCGAATCGAAAATGGAGCGGACCCAGACCGGAAACAAAAATAGTCGGATATATGCTCTCATCGTAGATAGTACTATCTTGAGAGAGATTTAAACTTTTAGTCTTGTGTGCAGTTAAGAAGAAAGGACATAATGCACTAAAACTCAAACATTATTAGTAATTCAAACCTTCGGATTATCCTAATTAAATTTCGGATAATTCATATCCGCATGTTATTTGCTATACCATATCCGGAGCACCACTTCGAAATCGGATATCCTTATCCGCTGAATTCATTAAAATCGAATATAGATACCTTAAAGGGAAACGATGACGTTCCCCTGGGGGAACATCGTTCTGATCCCCCGCCTCCTATGCACGTCACGCGTCTCTGCGGAGCGGAATAAAACGGACAGCACATGGTGGGGCCCACCTCATCTTCCACCACGACCTTATCCTTTCGTGCAGATTTTCCCCAATCTTTTCTCCCACGAGCCGGCGTCCATGGCTGGAGATGGAACACCGCGCGCCCCACGCTGCTGCGCCCCCACGCTGCTGCACCACCACCTCCCCTACCCCGCCATGGCTACCATCCCTCCTCCCTGCTCCGCGCTGCCCGGTCGTGATTCACTCTGGCCGCCATAGCCGGATGAGAGACCCAGGGGAGGTCGTCGGCCGGCACCGTCGCCGGCAACCACGAGCCCGCGTCCATGGCTGGAGATGGAGCACCGCGCGCTCCCACGCTGCTGCACCACCACCTCGCCTACCCCCGCCATGGCTACCATCTCTCCTGCCTGCTCGGCGCTCTGCTACAAGCCTCCGACGGAGCTGCTACAATAGCACGGCGACGCTGCTACATTCGCGTCACTGCTACATGCCCCGGCGGCGCTGCTACAGTAGCCTGGCGACGCTGCTACATTCGACATGCGTCACTGCTACAATAGCCTGGCAGCACTGCTACAATCAGCCTCGCTGCTACAATCAGCCTCGGCGGCGCTCCTACAAGAGCCCTGTGTGCTGCTACAATCGGCAGTCGGCGTTGCTACAATAGTTTGGCGGGGCTGCTACAATCAGCAGGCGGGGCTGCTACAAGCTACAACCGGCGAGCGGGAACAATGAGCGCCGACTTCCAATCGGCGGCAGAGGTGCGGCGGCGACTGCTACAATGGATGGCGGCGGCTGCTACAAGAGGGGGCGATGGATGGATGGCGGCGGCGATTTGCTACAACCGGCGTCTTGCTGCAAAGTGGCGGCGGCTGCTACAAATCGGGCGCCACCGTGCTGCGAGGAGGCCGACGAGGTCGGCGGCGATGCTACCACACCAGCGGCGGTGCTACAAACCCAGAACGATGGTGCTGCATGCGAGGCGCAGTGGTACTACCGGCACCGGCGGTGGTGCTGCATGTGAGCGTAGTGCTACCGCTGACTCCGGCGGTGGTGTTTCCGGCGCCGGCGACAGTGCTGCGGGCGCGAGCAACTGTGCTAGAAGCCGAAGTCGACATGCGCTCCCGCAGAGTCAAGGTCGTGCGTAAAGGTCGGGAGGAGGGAAATTATTTTATCGGTTGGTTTTCTTTTTTTCCGCCCAAGGAGCGCTGACCCAGATCTAATTAGCACCGCATCGTACGGTTGGGGACCCGGGGGATCGGGGATTTGATCCCCTGGGAACGCTCAGCGCTTCTCTACCTTAAAACGGATTCGGCGCCGGTTTCGATGCGGAAATTATCCTATCCATTTACACCCGTGTACATCCTAGTTGTAAGCCAACCCGCTGGGCCGGTCTGGAAGCCCAAACTAAGATGGACCCTACCAAACAGTCGCACAGGTTGTGCTCATACTCCTCAGTTGGGCCTAGCTTGGGCACACTCCCGACCCCCTCTTCAGTTTGGGCCTTCTCTCCTCGCCTCCTCTCCTGTCTCCTGCTCATGGCGGCGGCCACTTCCTCGTCGGCGGTGGCGGCATCCACGCCGCAGGGAGTGCCGGAGCGGCGGGGAATCCCGGCGGCGTCCTTCGTGGAGGATGTGGAGACCTACCTCCGCCAGGCCGGGCTCGACGTCAACTCCGCCCTCGCCTTCCTCCAAGAAAGGTAGCTGCTGCTCCGCTCCGCTCCTCTCCCCTAAACCCTACCTGTGTTCATCTCGAGGAATCCTGGTCCGGCTGCTGCTGCAGCCGGGAGGATGGATCCTTGGGCTGCTTCTCGCGCCGTGCCCTCCACCTGTTCGGTGAATTGGGGAGCTGGGTCGGTGCCCATCGGCTCGCTCTTGATCCAGGATTCGTCTGAGACGTGGGGGCGTTTCGCGTTCCTCTGGAGGTCGCCTGCGTCCGTGCCATGTGTCTTTGATCTATCTCTACAAGATCCTCAACATGTTAGATCCTTGTAGGGACCGTGCTGCTTTCGCCACTTATTTCATTGTCAGATTAGCTAAGCGCTTCCGGTAGTCATTAGAGGAGTGAACTGGTGCTGTGCTTGGATTGGATCTCTGGAAGTATCATTCTTGGTGCCTACTTGTGGATGGATATTTTAGCTTACTACTCCACCCCTCACACAGTATTGCACTCCTAATTCACTACCGCTGAGAAGATGCAAACTCTGCCTTAAGCTGCAGAGTCCACGCCAAGGATCGCTCAACTACGACTAGTCAATGAGCCGGTAACCGAAAACCTTGACTAGTCGTCACTACTTGCATGACTATGTCCATGAGTAGGTACCCTGTAGACTTGGCTCGACTCGTAAACCTTGGTCCACGCGAGGCTGAGAGCTTATTATCCACTCAATCATGGGATACAGTTCATTCAGATGTTGCATAAACTTCTTATGATGAGAGGCTGAGAGCTTGCATGCAGTTGTTACTCTCTATACCTCTTTGTTCCTGCAAATAAACCTTCCATTATTTAAGCTTGTCATTTCAGACTGACAATTGTTACTCCTTCGTGATTTAGACGATCTGTTAGTATTGTTCCTTCATGATTTAGACTATATTATGCCATGTTGCCTGTTTCTTTTTTCTTTTTTAACAAACTACATGTGATCTACTGTTCTTGCCTTCAGTGTTCATTTCTAGTTGGTAGGTAAAAGCAATTTCAGCATTATTGTCGGGGCGTGCTTCAGTGTCCCCCCCTTCCAACCAAACTTGAAGGGGGTAAATGTGCGTTTGGTTCGTGACCAGAAAATATGGATGATTCCATCCCAAAAATTGAATATTTCTGACCATATGATCCGTGAATTTCATGACTAATCTCACTAGCCACCTGAGAATTCATGGCCATCGACGCGACTCCGACACCTACCACCGTCGTATGTCTGGCTCCCCAGCTCGGCGGCGGCCACCAGGTCGCGGCAAGCGGTGGGCTTGCTTTTCCGCGTGGCTCCCCAGCTCGGCATCAACGGCCTCCAGGGCGCGGTGAGCGGCGGGCTTGATTTGCAACGTGGCTCCCTAGCTCGGCGGCAGCGGCCTTCATGGCATGGCGAGCAGCGAGCTTGCTACGTCTACGACACACCCAATCGACAGAAACAGCCTCGCTAAATACGTGCGGGCAGTGACCTTGCTAGGCATGGGTAGGTGGCCGCTCCGCTAGGTCCGGCTCTGCCACGAAGGGAAAAGGACCCGTTAATTACATATTAACTGGTGTGTTAATAGTTCTATTAATCGTTAATTAAACATATTTTATCCCATCCCATCCCGTACATATTTGCCCATGAACCAAACACACACGTGAAGTCAACACACGAAGGGGTATCAGCAGATCCTAGCCGTCTAAATAGAACAAAGTTTAGAGAGGGGGGACACCGGAGCAGGTTTTGGCAAATATCTCCCCTCTCTACATGTGTGCATTTACACTTCTTACCTGTGGCTGTGTTTTTTTCTGGTAGGATATTTGGTCGTGCTTTAGAGAAATCTAACCTGTCTTCTATTTATTTTTGCTTAGGCTGCAGCAGTACAAAATGGTGGAGATGAAGCTTTTAGCACAACAAAGAGAACTCCAGGTGCTCATACTTTTTCTGTTTATGTTTGTGGATGGAAGCTATTGAATACTAGTTACATTTCATTATTAGTAAATGTGGCATTACTTAACTTGGATCATCGATCTTCTGAGTGGAAGTATGATTAGATTTTACATTTGGTGATGGTCTCATGCTCCTGAATTGCAATATGATATTCCAGAGCACAACTGTTCTCTACTTTATACAGATAAAAGTGAATTAGTACTAAAAACGATGCCAGTGCTAACATGGAGTCAACTTTTGGTCATTAATCTAACTTGTGTTACAAGTACCATACTTACTTTTACTAGCAGTCGTCAATGATGCATGCTAATTATAGCACACATAACATATTGTAGCCATCTGGTCTTTATTACAGGCAAAAATTCCTGATATAGAGAAATGCTTGGGTATTGTTGCGACATTACAAGCTAAAAAGGCTTTGGGCGAGGTTTGCATAATTTCCTGAACTCCATTCCTTTTTTCAATTGTTTTCCCAATTCGGTGTATGGGATGCTCCCTTTTATTTCAGCTTAATGCCTTAAGTTGTATTACATTTCTTACATTGAATACCATGATAAAAACATTTGCAGGTTGAAGGTTGTAGATACAGTATCTTAGCATTTAGATTTAGACGCATAAAATACCATGTTTGACCTTTTGCATGTTTCTTAATACATAAGTCTGTTGCTAACTATTCTTCTGTTTTATTACCTTATTCCAATATGCTAGGTTATTACTCTGTGTTACCTGTTTCAGTTATCTCCAAAATTACCCTTCGTGACTATACTAATGTGGATCATTTTGTTATTATTCATTGTCTGTTGCTAACATCACTTAAGTACAACTTTTGAAAACAAAATGGTTCAAATGTTGGTAATTTCATGAAACGTTAACCATGCTGGATGCTAGCTGTTCTGTGTGAGATCATGTTGCTGAAAGTTAAGTAGTTAACTATCTGTGGCTTTCGTACACTTAATGCAGGCACTCATAGCCGATTTTGAATTATCTGAGGGAATCTATTCACGTGCGAAAATCGAGGACTCTGATTCAGTGTGTCTATGGTTGGGTGCAAATGTGATGCTGGAATACTCTTGCGACGAGGTTAATTTTGGGAGACCAAACATCGTCATATTCCAGTCTTTAGATTTTAGTTCCCCCCTCATTTCCTGGAGTTTTTACAGGCCAATGACCTCTTGAAAAAGAATTTGGAAAATGCGAGGGCCAGTTTAGAAGTCCTTGTTGGTGATCTTCAGTTCCTGCGGGACCAACAAACCATAACTCAGGTAAAATGGCCATGACTAGTTCACTAGTCTCAAATTGTGCTCGATTGAGCATACGATACAATCTTCAGACGCTCATTATCTCGAAACTCATTTTCTTTTGTCAGGTTACAATTGCTCGGATATTTAACTGGGACGTGCACCAGCGGAGAAGCAAACAGTCTGCTATAAAAGAAACATGATCATCATATTATCTGTGCCGCCAATGAAATCGGGTCCTTTTTGTATGTCTGGCAAAACATTTAGTCTGTCATCATAGTGTGTGTCCCTTGCTGGTGATGGTGCCTTGGCTGTGCGACAAAAATGTATCAATCTCATTTAGTTTTATAGTGTTGGAACTCTACTGTCTACTTGCTGTAGAAGATGATGTTCACTTTTGTTTTGGGCTACATGTACTTGTTTAGCGGTTGGTGAAACAAATTTTACAGAGCCCACTACCTTCTTTTCTAGCATGCCCACTGGGTTTCAATTCTCTATAAGATGAGCTGTTCCAATGTCAGCTTGCGCTATAGTTTACGGAGTATTTTGCTGCAATGTTTACTAGTACATTTTTACAGATTGGTTTACATAGTATTTTGCTGTAATGTTTACTCATAGGGTCTGACGTGTCAAATCAAAAGAAAAATGTTCAATGGTCATGCTTGTACAGTACCAATGTTGCTCTCAGATGTTACTGTTACCTGACTTTCACGTCAACAGGCTATTTTGATTAGGCTCCTTTTCGGTTACAGCTGCTAACCTAATGACCAGTTTCAGGGCTCCCTTCAGCTGAACATGACATGAATCGACATCCTTGTGCACCCTGGAATCGCCCAGTCGCAGACACGGCGGTGGTCGGTCACCTCTGCCAGCCTGCCATGACAAATTTCCCCCACCCTCACTTCAAATAACTCGTCCAACTTCACTCTTGCTGTCAAGACCTCAGGATGGAGTTGAAACTTCAGGCTTGCTTAGCTACATGATTTGAATTTTCTCAAGCATTGTTGGTTGTGGCATGCTCAGAGACCAGAGCAATACTCGTACAAAGTTGACACACACAGGACCGCTGTTGACATTCTGATCATGACACTGCAGCTTCTAACCTACAGATACAGGTAACCACCTGAATGGCTAGTATGCTCCTGAACTTTGTCAATATATTGCTGCCCATCTTAATTGGTCTAGATCTCTAGCTTGGTAGGTTGCCAAATGTTGTTCTCACGTTAGGTAGCTTTTCAGATGTGATTAAACCAGGCATCATTTATTCATAATATCATGATGAATTTTGTGGTCACACATTGTTTTTCAAAAGGCGGTTCTTTTTCAGTTTGAGAAATTATAGTATCGAACCTAATTTTTTATTTTTTATGGCCTCTACATATTTCTGCTGTCTGAAAAATAGTCAGATTGAAAGGAAAATGTAGCGAGCTTCTCTGCGGCGTCTATAGCTTGATAAGTTTAACGAAGTATAGAACTGCCGATTCCACAGACGATACATTTAATTATCTTGGGACATGACTCTGAAGTCATGTTTCACTAATTCCAATGGAAAGAAAAAGAACACAGAAATAAATATAGTGGCTGCTCTTTTTGAATGAGAACACCATCAACCGAATTGGTAAGCATGATTTTCTTCTGAATGTTGAAACCTACTGGAGTTCGATATCACTCTCCAATAAAAAACGTTTTGATACCTCCATGAAGAGAAATCAGCAGAAACAATTAAAAGGAAGTTCCTATCACCATCAGCATTTATCTATTTATTTTATGTTTTGCTGATATCTATATCTAGCCAACACCAAAACCACTAGCATTTTTGCTCCACATTCTGAAGGAAAAGTTACCTTAAGAAATACTGTTTGGCTTATACATCTAGCCAACACCAAAACCACTAGCATTTGTCGATTTATTAGGAAATGTCTCTCTATTATGAAATTCCACAGTGATTCTCATTTCTTATCTGTTGACTGTTCCTTGCTGAAATGGATCTTTAGAAGTTTTTTTTTCAGTTTCTGTTAATCATTTTGTTTCTTAGCTAAGCTGCTAATACTGGTCTTCCTAATTTAACAGATGTGCCTATCTTGGCTACAGCTAGGCGCTACACCCTCTTGCTTAAACTTTCGTCTTCTTGGCATTCAATGCTGACATTCCTCCAGTAATATACTGTTTGGCTATGATTTTGCATCTAATCTGTCCTCCAAAACCCTGTTGCATGAATGATGGTGTACAACAGTGTCTTTGATGAGCCACAGTAATGCCGAGCCAGCGTTGTTGGAGGCTTGGAGCCTAGAAGAGTCTCAACTAACTCATTTATTAGTGCACATGAACTAACCTAATTCTTAAAATCCAATATAGTAATGCTCCACTGAAGTAAACTTGGAAACATTATCTCTGGACCGATCCAAAACACCGAGGTGCCTCCATGGGAGATGAGAACCGACGACGTACGTTTGAAACAATCTATAAATGAGGAACAATCTGATGTGAAGCAAATGTGTATAAATGCACTAGGGACTGGTGACATCTGTGATTGATCTAAGCCCTGTCCTCCTGGCGTCCTCAACGTGGCAATATGGGTGGTAACTGACAAGAACACCTCTAGCTGATGGATAGATATGGGTATCCAACCAATTAAAACAAAATGTAGTATTCCATTTTGTTGGACACGGCACCCAAGTACCCAACACACAAAAGAAAGGACAATAGCATCAAAGTGCTTTTGGCTTCCGAGGTTCAGTGCTCACACTATTTTAGAAAAAAATTAAAAATATTTTTACAGTATATCAAAAAGTATGAAAATAATTCTGAAGATTGTCAATAATTCATCTCACCATCATGCAAAAACTCAACCGAAAATTATTTTTATTTTATGTTAGATAAAAATAACAAAATCTGATATGTTTTTGAGATTCGAAAATATACTATTAGATCTACACTTTTTTTTCATTTTCTTGTAGCTCACAATATAAATTATTTGAAATAGATACTTTTCACGTTTGTGGGATATATCATTAACTATATGCGGAATTTTTTCAGAATTTTGTAAATCTCAAAAATATGTTTTTTTTTGTATAAAGTGAGATCACTCGTGCCATGTGCACCAAATCTCCCTTCCAATAGCATCTGCATGATTAGTATTACCACTGTTTCGAAATATAAGCTTTAATTAGTTTACTAAAAAAAGGCTAACTAAGGTGGATGGAGATTTTTGGCTCCTGGGCATTAGTGCTCCTGCTGTTTAAAAAAAAAATCACATTTATGAATTTTTTAAAAACTAGCAAAAGTGCCCGTGCGTTGCGACGGGATAGAGAAAAGTCTTCATCAGGAAGATGCACAATGGTACATTCTTATAAAAGCAAAGCCTAGGCCTTCGCTGCCCCATCAAATTTGAGCTAGTCGATGTAGGATTAGGATTAGGATAAACGTTTAGATGTAAAATGTTAGCATAACCAAAATATCGGTAGCTCATAGTCTAGTAAATCTCGGTAGGGCTGGAGGTGGTACCGCATGTTTGGTACATCAATTGAGTGTTTCCCCGAGAAAAGACAAATTCTGCCCCATAATCAGTGTGCCCCAAGTACAACACACAACACAAATTATTTGGATGTACCTAATAATTTAATGTACACAAATAAAATCCTTAACAATTAGGAATATGTATTTGATCTAATTATATTGATCAGAGTTGGTGACATTGCCCGGATTTGTATCTGTTGTTTAAGCAAGATCTAATGTTGTCAAGGTCATAGAAAGATCGAGCAGTTTTCATTGTCCTTTGTAGCGCGACGCACGGCTAAACACTGAACATGTCACTAAATTATCTATGGAGAAGCAGCAGTTCTGAACTAACATAAACCTCCTGGACACAGAGCAACCTTCAAAGCAAACTGCACAACCACCGTGTTGTCCAGCAGAATGTACATATACCTACCTGATCTGTACCTGAAATTGTACAGAAATTTAGTTCTTCAAACGCATCTTCAGCGATTTGCACAAAAATAACCCAAAAATGAAAGAAAAGCACAGACTAACCCTCCGGCGAAACTATTTCACCAATCTAACCCTTTTGTGTGGCGCCCCTCCCACGGGCGCCACACATGCCCGTGTGGCTCCCCTCCTGCCGGCGCCACTGTCCCAGCCGACGTGGCCCCCTCGCCGCTGAGCTGGTGCGCCCATCCGACGTGGCAGCATGTGTGGCGCCCCTCCCAACGGCGCCACACATGCACTTGGAATTGCCCAAAACATACTGTGAGACAAATCCTCTGGGACTTAGCCGTTTTGCGAGGCTCGATGTGTGGCGCCGATGCCACGGGCGCCACACTAGCCTGTGTGGCGCCGATGCCACGGGCGCCACACATCCACTTAAGTGTGGCGCCCGCGCCCGCGCCCAGCCCGACCCTCTCTTTCTTCTTTCTCTTCCTCTCTGCTTCTTCTCCCCAACCGCCGCCGCCGCCCGCCTCCCCTTCGTCCCCCCCCCCCACCAAATCGACCAAGGAATCGTCAGATCTATCCGGCCAAGTCCTTCCTCCTCCATTCCTCAAGGTATTCCCCTTCGATTCCCTCTGATTCGTCCACTATTGTTGGTGGATTTGGTGGATTTGGATATGAACCCTAGATTTGGCTATGTAGATATAAAATGGCTATGTAAGTGTTGAATGTGTATGTGTAGGAACCCTAGATATGTTAGTGGATTTGGATATGAACCCTAGATTTGGATATGTTGGTGGATTTGGATATGAACCCTAGATTTGGCTATGTAGATATAAAATGGCTATGTATGTGTTCAAATTCTATGTATGTATGTCTTGAAATGTCTACTATTTGTGATGGAATAACTCATATTTGAACCAAATATTTGTTGGAACCCTAGATATGAATGTATGTGTGTATGTATGGAACTCTCATGTATTTGGATATGAACTCTCATGTATGTGTTGCTCATTTTTGTTAGTGGAATGACTCATAATATGGTTGTGTAAACATGTAGGATGGTGTGGCTTCTGGATGAAGAGTACGACAGGATGCACCGGGCTGTTCATATGACGGAGAGGGGAACGGATCTTCACCCTTTGAAGATTCGTTACCATGGCACAGCGGATATACCGTATGACGAGAGGTACACGGAGTTCATCCGGCCTACCGGTCTTATGCCGTTCATATCCCTTGTAAGCCGTGGGGGCCACACATGAACCCTCGGGCACTCACCGCCCTTGTCGACCGGTGGAGGCCGGAGACTCACACCTTCCACTTGAGGGCCGGCGAGATGGCCCCTACTCTCCGAGGATGTTTCCATGATCCTTGGACTACCTATTCAGGGCGAGCCACTGTGTATGAACACAGCTTCTGATGGGTGGCGCCAACAGATGGAGGCGCTTATTGGCAGGGCTCCTCCGCTGCCAACAGAACCAAAGAAGAGAGTTCCCGCCGGCGCGTCTTTCGAATGGATCGGGACTAACTTCGGAGAATGCCCGGAAGAGGCCGACGAGGACACTCGGAGGACGTACGCCCGCGTGTACTTATGGTACATGATTTCGAGGACTCTCTTTCCTGACAGTGGGGGGAAGCTGGCCCATTGGTGTTGGCTGAAGGCGCTTACGGTGTTAGACAACCGGTGGAGTTGGGGAACAGCGGCACTTGCCTACCTCTACCGGCAGGTGATGATTTGTTCTATGTACTATTTTCCTATAGTAGTGTGCTAGACAAAGTAGTAACCAAATGTCTTATGTACGCAGTTGGACGAAGCTTGTCGCAGGACTGGGAGCAGGACTGGGAGCGGCGGTATTGGTGGATGCATGCTCCTACTTTCCGTATGGAGCTGGGACCGCCTATCAGTTGGGCGGCCTAGGACACTCACCGAGAGGCCATGGCCTCATCACCCTCACTTTCCTGATCGGGAGCCCACTTGGGCATACCTTTGGGACAATGTCTCGGAGATGACGAGCGATCCAATGGTCATGTACAGGCAGTACACTACGGAGTTGGACACTCTTACCGCTGAGCAGGTAACCGATCACTGCGGAGTTGCAATCCTAGTTTTGATTGATTCTACTGGCATGTTCTAAATATTTGTATGCTGCAGGTGGAATGGGAGCCATATGGTAGCTACGTAGGACAAGGCGCTTCATAGGTAAACTTCTGGAATCATGCGATGGAAGATTCTTGATAGAAGAGGTACAAACTAACTTGTTGATTCTTGCAGGCTTGATAGGCAGCGGCAGAGGAAGATCACAAATTGGCCAGTCCATCATAGCGGCCACATCGCATCGTTCCAACACTGTTTGGAAGCGGCACGGAATGCTGGCCCTGAGCAGATTGTGCCTCACGACTTGGCCGCTTTCAACAACTACCTCCAGTGGTTCCATGAGAACACGCGTATCGAGTTAGTTAAGCACGCGTATCCCGAGGAGATCTTGGACGACCCCATCCAAGCTCGATGAGGTTGGGCAAAGCCAGCACGACACCTTTGCCCGCAGAGGAGATCGACTTCTATTGCTTCCGAGCTGAACTTCGTGGTAATGGATTCTCTCACTAAATAGTACATCATCTAGATTGCCATGTGCTCGCTTAAATTGTGTATGCTATGTTTGTCACAGCGGGAGGAGATCAAAAAACAGCTCAGGAGTGCGAGATTATATGGGACCAGAGCGGTAGAGAAGAAAAGCCTGTCGGACCGTTGCGGCATTTCATTAAGGTATGATCACCAACTTTGAATGTACGCTATTATGTTCTGGTGGCTTTGTAACCATGAGTTCCATGACGCAGAACACTGCACGAAAGATGCGGCGGTTAGCGAACTTGCTAGGTTGCCGCGAAGGCGAAATCCCTACATCCTCCTCTTCCGAGAAGAACCGCAGGTATGGACTATTTTGTTGCTGTCAAACATGTTCTTACTAATTTCAACTTTTGTAATCTCATGTGTTCATGTTTGTGAAGATTCCTCCTGAGGACGACCTAATTCTGAGTCAAGGCATACTTCCAAAGCATACCTCCAAGCAAGCCCCACGGTCAGCTTACCGCTTGAAGCCAAGGGGCAAGGCTCCAAACCGGTACACTCCGGAAGATTATGTCAACCGAGGAAAGAAGGTTGTCACTGAGGAGGATGACGGGCCGCCGCGGAGATCAGCTTTGTCGAGGATGAGGAACGACGAGCCGTTCTCTTCAGATGAGGAGGAGGAGGAGGAGGAGGAGGAGGAGGAGGAGGAGCAGGACGAGGAGCAGGAGCAGCAGGAGCAGCAACAACAGCCACGGCAGCGGACGAAGAGGATGGCCATCCGGAAGCAGCCCGCGAGGACGACACGTCGAGGACGCTACTAGGATGTGCTACGTGTTGTTGTGAACTCTATATTCATAAGTATCGATTTGTGAACCCTATGTCATTTCGAACCATGGTCTGTAATGCTACTTGTTGTTTGAATCTACGTGCTACAATGTGACCTATGAAGTGTTATATGTGTATGTCATGAAATTGCTACTTGTTGTGTCCAATGTTGTACTCATGAATCGTTGGAGTTTGGTAGGATTTTTCATGTTTTTAACACAAGTCCATGTGTGGCGCCCTTCCCACCGGCGCCACAAGTGCTAGTGTGGCGCCCGTGGCATCGGCGCCACACATGCCAACTTATATGAACTATTGGGTCGAAAACATCCAGGGGCTCCGGACGATAAGTCCTTAGCCGTTTTCGCGAGCCTCTATATGTGGCGCCCGTGGCATCGGCGCCACATGGGCTAGTGTGGCGCCCGTGGCATCGGCGCCACACATCGAGCCTCGCAAAACGGCTAAGTCCCAGAGGATTTGTCTCACAGTATGTTTTGGGCAATTCCAAGTGCATGTGTGGCGCCGTTGGGAGGGGCGCCACACATGCTGCCACGTCGGATGGGCGCACCAGCTCAGCGGCGAGGGGGCCACGTCGGCTGGGACAGTGGCGCCGGCAGGAGGGGAGCCACACGGGCATGTGTGGCGCCCGTGGGAGGGGCGCCACACAAAAGAGTTAGATTGGTGAAATAGTTTCGCCGGAGGGTTAGTCTGTGCTTTTCCTTCACTTTTGGGTTATTTTTGTGCAAATCGCCTCAGACTGAACTGAACATGGATGATGTCTGTCCTGGAGCTGCTGAGCGGCATGCCTGCTTGATGTGCAAAGTTGGCTAGCTTACGTAGAGATCGAACTGCTGGCTTATGTGGACTTGCTTCTAGCCGAAACCCACAACCACAAGAAACAATTTGATTTCCGCGCGCGTGTCTCCCCCGGCCGCCCGACCGATCGATCACCGTGGCGCGGCCAGAGCGCGAGGGCATATGCGTCTTCGTGTTCCTAGGTCTGGCGCATGGCCACATCTCAACAACTTCTTCGATCTAGCCAAGCGCCTCATCACGTCAGTATCGGAGGGCAACGGCATCGTCAAGTCCACCTGGTTCTCCACGCCGGCCAACCTCAGAGCATCTCCAGTCGCGTCCCCCAAACAGCGTTTGGGGGACGGCGGACAAGAAATGGAGAAAATCGCGTCCCAGTCGCGTCCTCCAAAGCTAAATAGCGCCTCATTTTGTGTCCGGCGTCCCCGGTAGAGACTCTATGTATAGAGTCTCTACCAGGGACGGCGGACACAAAATGAGAGCCCATATGCATGCATGCAGCCCCTAGTCCCCACATGCCATTCTTTTTCCCTACACTTTCTCTCACCTACTTTTCCCACATGGGGTGGTCCCTTCTATTAAAATGCATGCATCCGGACGCTGTTTGAGGGACGCGGCTGGAAAGGGTCTCTTTTCTGTACAGATTTTTGATCTCTTTTTGTCCGGCGCGGTCCTAAACGTGCCCCAAATCATTTGTGCCGGACGTTTTTTGAGGGACGCGACTGGAGATGCTCTCATGCTCCTTGCGCGGCACCAGCCAGCTCGTAGTGCTTCATCTCCCGGTGCTTAGGTCTATTCAAGTTCCTCCGACTGGATCTTGATAGCCTCAACCGTCGGAAATCTCGATTTCAAGATTCGGTGGCGAACGAACTCGGGCAATGTGTTGCGCGGTTTATTTGGTTCATCTTTTTACATGGTTTATGTAGGAACCATCCAGGGAGAAGAGGGACTATATATGGGTAGATTTTGTAGGCGAGGAGGCGATTCGATTTGGGAAGAATCGTGGAGTTCGGTAACAACTCATTCTGCTTTTTATTGTTGCGTGGTCGTGCACGTTTTGTAGCGATCATCATTGGTTTTACCTGGCCGGGCCAATCATGTTTTTAACGCCTGCCTGTTTTACACGACACACGGAAGCATTGCCAAAGGAGGATCAGTTTCCGGACGATCTACGACAGCGGACCAGAAGACAACCGGCGGGATTTGACGAATCTTGGACAGAATAAAAACAAAAGAACTCGAAACGTTTTTTTACTTACGCGTGGCATAGGTGGGTAATTTCATCTTACTTTTGGGGTACTTTAAAGTTGGACGGACGACCGAGGGAAAAAAACCTTTTGCTTTTATTATTAGGTATAGATATGAAAAATTGGTTAGCCAAACTAGATTTTACATGCGAGAATATTATAAAGCATCACAATGCCAAATGCAGTCTAACTATATGATCATAACTGTTTATAAAATCCATTCTCCTTTGCTTTGTTCACAAAAAGTTTATTTTGCAACTTGACCGCTCATAAGTAATTTATTATAAAAAATAAAATTATGAAATACAGATGCAACACATATTTTTGAGATCAATGAAACATATCTGATTCAAAGACGAAAACAGTAATTGTTGGGGCCATTTCTGCCCAAAGGAAATAACCCGACACTGATAGATCATTAGCTATTATGGGCTCAGTGTGAGAATTTCAAGCATAAAACTAACGATGTTCTTTACTATCGCAATGCTAGTTCATACATAATTGAGTTCAACACTCTTCTTGGTAATGAATTTTTCTACAATGCATGAACGTAAGTGGTTGACTGGTCATTGTGCACTAGCAATCTGTGATTGCTGGTACTTCAGTATTGTCCAGTCAAATACATAATCAAACTGAAAACCTGCAAAGCATCATTCTGATCATGAACATATGCATAGGTACTTCATAATCCTTTTTCATAATTGATGGAATCCTATTGTACCCTACGTAGGAAAAATTACTGGTTCTCTTCAATAATAATAAAAAAGAACCAACCTTCGCGGATAAAGAGGTCACGGAAGAGTCGCTTAATGTAGGAATAATCAGGCGTGTCATCAAACCGGAGCGAGCGGCAATAATGGAAATATGTTGTGAACTCGGTAGGACACCCACGACATAAAGCCTGAAAAAGAATGATAACATCATTAACAACAGAATGCCAACAACCAATGCAGACGCTATTACTACAAGTGCGGAAGTACCTCAATTGATGTTGCAACTTTTTTCTCACTGATCTTCTCATACTTTTGCTTCTTTGTTCCTGCTTTCAGACCTTGCCAAGGTAGGCTGAAAGAAAACAGTGTTACATCTGATACATCAAATATGACACGTAATAAGAAATCCAACAATTAAACTAACCTTCCCCTTAGGAAGTACATGAGTACATATCCAAGAGATTCCAAGTCATCTCTTCGGCTTTGTTCTGATTGTTAGAAAAAATGAAGATTGAAAGCAAATAGTCAGAAAAGAAGTGCGCAGGGCCAAGATGAATGACATTCCAGTGAACAGACCTAAGTCCAAACACGTGGAAGTTATAACGTCAAAACAATCATGAACTAGTACAGTATCATTCTCACCAATGCCAAGATGAGTGTTCAGACTTGCATATCTTGCTGTCCCAGTCAAGTTCTTATTCTCTCTGAAATATTACGATGAAAGTACATCACGAAAAAAGAAAATAATATAACAAAAAAAATGCTCATGCTTATGCTTGCTTTGCTCATGCATATGCATGTGCAGAGGGGGGAAAAGAATGATACAGTTAAAGTATCCCTTGTACCTGTATGGGATGTGTTGATGAGTTAAAGTATCCCTGTACTTTTTAGCAAGACCAAAGTCTATAACATATACCTGAAATTTTGAAAACACATTAAGTGGCAAATGAACACGAGAAACTGGATCGACAAAACTAAACTGATTATTACAAGCTACATTGCTACCTACCTGATTAGCTCGCCTACCAAGGCCCATGAGAAAATTCTCTGGCTTGATGTCTCGATGCAGAAAAGACTTGGAATGGACAAACTCCACTCGATTATCTACAAGTGGGAGAACACAGATCACTTATAGTTCATAATCTAGGAAAATGCAAGAAGAAATCCAGCATAAAAAGTATAAAAATGTGGAAGAAGAAAGCTTAATAAATATATGACAAAAATGAGAAGACCAGTGAAAATGTGTCTGTGCACAAGTGCTCGTGTGGGTACTAATAAGTGAAGCTGAGGTCCATGCAAAATTAGTGAAGTCTGTGCACAAGTGCAGGTGTGGGCACTAGTAAGTGAAGCTGAGGTCCATGAAAATTTAGTGAAGGGTAGGTAATGGAGAGTGAATTCCTTAATATATACAAAAAAAATGCACGAAGGCTTTGAGATGGAAAAGCGTTATTAAACTATAGGAGTATGCATACCATCTGATCGGCAAGCATAAGTACAGTCTTAAGCGACAATTTGCGGCTGCAAAAATCAAATAGATCCTCGAGGCTTGGCCCCAGCAAATCCATAACCAAGACGTTGTGGTCTCCTTCGACACCAAACCATCTGACATTTGGTATTCCAGCTGCCACAAGAAAGATAGTCAGACCACACTTGTTGTATCACAGTTCCTAATAAAATGTGCACTATGTATAGCTTCCATACTTCCTCCTTGTAAAATCCTGTAAATCTTTGATTCATAGAGCAACTGAGGATGTTTTGTCTTTACATTTTCCTGCATGAGAAACAGCAATCAAATGTCAACTGTCAATCGAGATGGATAACCTGCATTCCAAATCCAATGACGCTTTATAAATGTTACTATGATCAAGATTTATGTTGCGTTTACGGACAATGCCCACTATTTCTAGATTATAACTCCAGAAGACTTCAGAGGAAGTAGAAGCATATTTTAGGGAAATATGAGTTCCCAATACTCGTTCCTCTCCTGGTCCATTTTGTATCCCCAATTCAGTTCATTGTTACCACCATCAAATACCCAGCAGCTTTATCTTAGTTATCAATCAGTGATGCGATGATTGACTCAAAACACCTATCAACTCCAACCAAGTCAACCACAGCACTGACTTAAGCCTAGGGAAGGCACTGATTAATCAACTAACCAAACTGATTCGAAGTACAGCGGCTAATCGAGCAGAGTGCGCATCTGAGAGCCAACTCAAAAGTATGAATTGCTCTGAGAAGAGCAGCATATATATTACAAACTATCCTACAGGAGCACACAATCTGGCCGACCACAAGTCCACAACTGGAACTAAGCACCAGGCCGTCTTCAACTGTATAGCGGTTGTGTCCAAAGCAGGCTAAACCGGCACTCGTACTCAGCAGCATCTGAACGTAGCATGACAAAGGCGGGCACTTGAACAAAGATCCAGGCAGTTCATCCGCAGGAACAGAGCACGTACCAGCTTAATGGCGACCTCCTCGTTCATCTGGATATTGGTCCCTGCGCACAAAATGGAAAAAACAAAACCATGTCACAAACCGATCGAGGACTACAAAATCCCCCGCAAGAAAAGGGAATCCGACCGAAATTCCGAGCACAAGAGCAGCCCGCACCGAGATAGATCTCCCCGAAGGAGCCGCTCCCGATTTTGCGGCCGAGCCGGAACTTGTTCCCAACCCGCGGTTCCATCCCGCCGTCTCTCCCTCCAGGAAAAATTCCACCAAAGCTCAGGAGCTTCCACCAACAGCCCGAAGAAGAAGTAGAAAAAAAAGGGGTAATGAACGCGCTTTGCCTGCCCCGGAAACCTAGCGGCGGGGGAGCTCAGATCGGCGCCGGGCTACCTAGGGTTTGGGACGGGAGGGGAGGAAGGGTAGGCGGCAATGGCCGTGTGGGGCGGCGCTTGGATCGTTTTTTCGGGGGAAGTTGGAGAAGTTTTATTTTTTTTGAAACGCGGGGAAGTTAGAGAAGTAGACTGACACCGCCAATTCATTAGAGTTTAAATTTTAGATTGGAAAACGCTGTTAAACAGCCGGGGGATTTCGCGAGCGCGATCCTCCGCCTCGCGCGTGTGAGGGCATCTCCAGCCGGGTGACCCATTTTAGCGTTCGCCCGTCCATTCATTCTTTTGGTCGAAATCGACCGCGTGTCCGCTTACGTTGGGGTGGCTCCAGCGGTACGACACATTTTTATAGGACGAATCATTTTTAAACATGAAACATAGTTAACATAAAAAATAAACCTAAACGCCTACTGCTACTCGTCGCTGTGCTGCTCCTCGTCGCTGTCGAGCACGATAAGCTCCGGTATGACCCAAGGCCAGTTGCCATCCGGGGGAGCGTACGCCGGGCGCGCCGCCGCCGGTGCTCGAGGTTGAGGAGGCTGCGGCTGTGGCGGCGGTGGAGGCGCCCAGTGCTGTGGCTGTGCCGGCGGTGGAGGCGCCCAATACTGCGGTTGTGGCGGCGGTGGAGGCGCCCTGTGCTGCGGCTGTGGCGGCGGTGGAAGCGCCCAGGCCTGCGGCTGTGGCGGCGGTTGAGGCGCCCAGTGCTGCGGTTGTGGCGGCGGCGGAGGCGCCCTGCTGCCGCGGCTGTGCGGCGGTGGCGGAGCGCCGCCGACTCCGGAGCGCCGGTCGAGGTGCTTCATCCGCCGACGAGCCCGACGGCATGACGGCGGTGGCGTAGCGGGGCAGCGGCGGCTGCACAGGCGCGTCGTACTCGGAGACGAGGACGGCGACCTTCACCATCTCGTCGTCCGTCATGTTCTCCGGGAACTCGAAGTTCCGGCCCTCCGCGAAGGCTTGCTGCCATTCGTGGAAGACGACAGCGACGTAGTCGTCGCTGTCGTCCTTCACCTCCTCGCTATGGTACGCGAGCGCCTCGACGTAGTCATCGTCGTCGTCGTACACGGCGTAGGCTTCGTCGTCGTTGTCCTCGCGGTCGTCGGTGTCGTTGTGCTGCGTCTGCTGACGTCGCATCCGCGCCTCTTGACGACGCGTCGGCGCCTGCTGACGACGGGACGGCGCCTGCTGACGATGAGCCGGCGGTGCAGGGCCGAAGGGGTCATCCCTGTCGCCCATGAAGCCTGCCCTTCGTCTCCTGTCCGTCTCCGTGGACAGGTACGTACGCCAAAGCTCCGAGTCGATGGCGTACGCCGGATCGTCGTGGAGGTCCGCCGGCAGATTCCGCCTCCTGCACCGGATCTCCGCCGTCCGATCAGGCTCACGCGCAGGTACTGGAGGGATGGGCACCCGGCGGCAGCTGAGCCGCAGCCGCCAGGCAGCTGCACGCCGGACCAGGCGTCGTCGCACGGCATCCAATTGTCGTGCATGAGCCTCCCCACCGTGACGGGGAGCGGCACCCTCTTGCAGCCGCTGCCGGAGGCCTCGAAGTCGTTTTTCTTCCCCATGGCGTTGCGGCGGTGGTGGTGCGAGTGGAGGCGTGGTGTGGGTGAAGGAGCGACGCGGCCAGTGGACTTTTAAGGGCGGCCGCGCGCGCGATACGATGCCATTGAAGGCGTCGCAGAAGCCCAGCCGCCGCCCGCCAGTGCGCGTGCACAACAGGCAGCCGCGCCATTGATGGCGAAGGCTGCGGCGCAGACGCGGAAGCGCTGACCGCCGAAGCGATGCCCTCGATGCAGGCTCGCTGCCAGGCGGGCCCGGTGGAGAAGCGAGCGGACACTTTGTGCGTCCGCCGAGACGCAAACCTGGCGCATATTTGGGCCAGGTTTGCGTCTCCGTGGACGGCCCGGTCACTTTGCGTCGCCTCGCTGGAATAGGCCCCAGACGCATTTCCGGTCACGCGCGAACAAAAACGGTCGCTCAGCGTCCGTTTGCGTCGCGCCGCTGGAGATGCCCTGACGACTTTCGTGCAGGCCCCACCACGTGCCTTATCCTCTTATCCCGCTCGTCCTTCACTCCTTCCCCAAATCATCTTCTTCGATTCAGTCCACGGAGAGCTCGCACACGCGCCGCCTGCTCCCGACCGCTGCGCGTCTTCGTCGCACGGTGCGCCTACTCCCGCTGCTTCGCCGTAGACCCCGTCGCCGCCACCGCAGCAGGGCGTCCGTGCTCCTCGCCATCCCATCGTGGCCTACATCGACGCGGTCCCCCAGGCAGGCACCGGCAACGGCGGGGGAGGAGGAGGCCGTGGCTCTATAGGTGGCGGCGACTGCTGCATACGATGGCGGCGGATGGTACAAAGCCCGGCGGCGGTTGCTACAAACCGAAGACCACCGTGCTGCATGGAGACCGACGAGCCCAGCGGTGGTGCTACTACAGTCCGGCGGCGATGCTACAATCCTGGAAAGGCGGCGCTGCATGCAGGGGCCGCGGTGCTGCTACACACCGAGCGTCACCGTGCCGCAAGACGACCGGGGAGCCCGACGGCAGTGCTACCACAGGCCGCATGTGATGCTACAAGCCCGGGAAGGCGGTGCTACCAATACCATAGGACGCCGGCGTTGCTACAAGCCCAAGATGGCGGTGCTGCATGCACGGGGAGGTGCTGCAAGCCGGATGCGACATCGTCGACGTTGCTGCTTGTTGTCGGGCGGCATTTGCTGCGAGCTGTCGGCGGTTCTTCTTGCCGCCACAGCGGCTGCTTCGCCGCCTGCGCCGTTTGCTACGAGCCACCGCTCCAGTTGTTGCGACCTGCCGGCGCCGTTGCTGCTTGCTGCCGCCGCCCTTCTGCTTCGCTGCCCGCTCTGTTTATTGCGAGCCGCCGTCCCAGTTGTTGCGACCTACCGGCGCCGTTGCTGCTTGCCGCAACCACCGGCGCCGTGTGGAGGCTACGAGCTGACGGCGGAGGCGGTTGTGCTTCTCGGGCGGGCGTCATTGTTGCTTGGGCGATTTCCTTGTGGATGGGCTCGTGGGGGTTATTTTTATTTTTTTACTTTTCTTGTATGCATTGACAGCGGATTAATGACATTGATTGGGGCGATCGTATGGCTGGTGACCTGGGGATCGGAAATTTTGATCCCCGGAAACGCTCAGCAGGCCCCTTTTAAATTTGACATTTTGGTGTCTTATAAAAATGGAATATTTTTCAGTAAGAGGCGATATTTCCGTTAACAGGGAGGCACGTATGGTGATTTCGTCAATCTCAAGACCCGTCAGATCAGTTTCTTTGACGCAGTCTGAAAGGACACGGATGTCGCCTAAAGGGGGATGAATAGGCGGTTTAAAACTTTTACGAGATGGGCTTAACAAATGCGGAATAAAACTAGTGTTTACTTTGTCAAGTCCAAAGCCTATATATTATGGTTCACATATGTGCACCAACAACTTATGCTAAACAATACAAGCAACTATGTGATAGCAAGATATATAACTTCAAGCACGATGGCTATCACAAAGTAAAGTGCATAAGTAAAGATCTCGGGTATAGAGATAACTGAGGCACGCGGGAGACGATGATTTATCCCGAAGTTCACACTCTTGCAAGTGCTAATCTCCATTGGAGAGGTGCGGTGGCTTAGTGCTCCCAAACGCCACAAATGGCCTCACCTTGAGGTGTGGTTGCTCGATGCACACCAACGCCACAAAGGCCTCACCCCAAGATGCGGTAATCACACCACACACTGTTGTGGGTATACTTTATGGGTGTATCAACAGCGTGGCCTAGATCCAGCAAGCCCGGGTGGCCCATAGACGGTGATGGTGACATGTGGCCGATCGGGCGGCCCAGTTGTTGTAGATCAAGATGGATGAAGTCCAGCCCAGGTAACAGGAGCCGGATCTTAACCGCCCTATGAAGATAGTCGGATCTGTGAAGGTCCATGAAGTATCCGGATCCAATACGGCGCATAGGGAAAGGTGGATCCTTGACGTGCACGGCAATGTAATATTCCGTAGTTAAGCATCTTGTATTCCGGTTAGAACTCTCCATGTAACCCTAGATCCCGGCGTCTTTATAAGCCGGATCATGGGATTTCCCTGATCTGGTGTTTACATATATGCCTTCATTGAACAATCTGTGATTGATACTAATTTACTGATTAGCATGTTGAATCTTTTTCACTTGAATTAATCTACTTTTTTCGTAAAAGATTTTTAGATTTATCTAAATTTAGATATATTTAGACAGTAAATTTAGATAAAATTGAGATATATTTTTGGAAGAAAGTGAGTAATAGATCATTACTCCGTTCTGATGGACTAATTTACCGCTGCGGCTTCCAATCTCCTAGCGTATCCCGCGCATGCCACACTATTCGCCTTGATGCAGTCAGCCGGTCGATTCTCCTCCCGCGTATCAATTTCGATTTCAATTTAGAGTGCAGCCATACAAGATAATCCACAATATTTTTCTGGGTTGACTCTGCCGGACGACCTCCAGTGCATGCACTCATGTTTTTATCTTAGACATGCAGCCATATACGATGGATCCATCGACAAAATTAATTATGACTTGCCTCATGTACACAGCCGGACAGCGCGAAACCTGTTGGGGCTAGCCCTGAACTAGCTCTCTTTTTTTTTTAGATCAAATTGGCTGCATTTTATTAGAACTCGGCCTCAGCCGTCACCCGTGCTCCTACAAAGTCTGGAACCTGACCCAACCAGGTCTTACAAAGTTTATTTTTGCAGCCATCCTGAGCTAAGCTATGTGCTACCTCATTACCCGAGCGGTGCACATGAGATACCGAAGCCATCATGAAACCCTCCATCAGTTTCTTGATTTCTTCCACCAGATGCCCTTGAGCCGATCTGTCTAGCCCTTTGTCCTTTAGCTTGTTCACCGCGCCCATGCAGTCCGTCTCCAACATCACACGCTCAACGTTCATGTCCTTCGCCAGCAATAGCGCACGCCGACACACCAACAGCTCAGCGGTTTCAGGGTCCTTGGCGGTAGGAAAAAAATCGCAGGCACATGCAAGTGCCCTGCCATTGTGATCGCGAACGATCACGCCACCGCCACCAACGTTCCCTTCCGCCGTCCATGCGCCATCCGCGTTCACCTTGTACCACTCTGCCTCAGGAGGGTGCCAGCGCGCTTTCTCCTTCGCCCCAGGCACCTTGACAGAGCCATTAACCGCACGCCATTCTTCCATCAGGACGATAATCCGTCTGGCCGTCCGTTGTGGGTCCTCTATGCTCAGTTCGTCCCGTGCATCATTGCGTGTGAGCCAAAGTTGATACAGGGCCATCATGACAAGCTCAAGTTCCGCAGGCTTCAGACGTGCTATCCATTCAAGCATCCAAAGTCTAAATTCAGCATGAGACCGGCAGTCTGCAGGAGGAGTGGCTAAAGCTAGACGAGACTGTTCTCTAAGTAGCTCCCATGTCCGACTGGAATGCGGACAACTCCAGAAACGGTGGTGTAGCGTTTCCTCCCTATTGCATGCAATGCACCTGACGCCGTCTTTTATTTTCCTCCTCTGTAACTCAGCTCCCACCGCAAGGCCATTCTGTGTCAGCCGCCAGCAGTGGATCTTCGCTTTGCCCGGCACAGCCGCCGCCCACAGAGCTAACCAGCCCTTATGTTCATCCACATTAGAAGAGGTACTAGCCCTGTCCGTTCTCCGTTTCTTCAATTGTTGTTTGAGATGATATGCAGACTTGACACTGAACTGCCCATTCTTGGTGTAATTCCATGCAACATAGTCTTCGGATCCAGCGCAACCCACAGGCAATTTCAGGATGTCTTCTACATCCATCTCAAATAAACTTTCATTTAATTTACTAACATTCCACCCATCGCCATTAGGCAACAGCAGCTCACTAACCTTCTGAATCTCAACATTCGGTTTATGACCCAGTGGTCGCTGAAGAGATGATCTGGGTATCCAGTTGTCCTTCCAAATATCGCTGAAGAGATGAACTAGCTCTCACTCTCACTCACGGACGGAGGTCGAAGATGATACAAGAAAAAAGACAGCAATTTTTCTGGCGACGAACCCCACGGCGCACGCACGCCCTTCTCTTCCTTTTCTCAACTTGGTGGCTTGATCAGACTATTTACATCAACGATCGTGCATGGCTTTGGGCAGCACATGTGTAGGCACTTACCCCACCTTGCTCGCGCACGCACGCACTAATTAATCTCACCTTGCTCGACCCGGATGCTACGGCCGCGCGCAAACGAACGACGCAGCCGCCTCCCAACGAACTGACCATGGACGCCCTACTACTTTGCCAACAAGTTGGTCCTACTCGGCGGGCTCCAACGCGAGACGTACTGACTTGCGCGCCGCCGCCACACACACGCACTATGAACATGCGTGGTTTATTTCTAACAAAACCAAGGTAATGTCACATGAGCTCTTCTCTGTCCGCTACATCTATTTCTTCACAATAGAAGCATATACTCCATTGCAAAGTTTCAGAATTTATTTTAAAAGAAAAAGTTCCAGATTTGTAGCACATACTCAGCCAGTTTTAAAATTTATATTAAGGTGCAAAATTTTACTCGACAAGTTTGAACCTTGGATACTAACTCCTTACCGGTTAATAGGTCTTACACGTATATCTAGATCGTAAATTGAACAAACTTAATATGTTATAAATAATATAAAATATATCATTATGAACTTTAAATGTTATACCTCCTAATAATATAATTTTGTGTTATAAAGTTTATATTAAGTTGGTTAAATTGATGATTTATGGATACACACAAGATCTATAGACCAGTATCGACGGAGTACTTTCCTAGCATTGGGACCGGTAATGTAGAGCAAGATGTGTGTAAATTGACCAATGTTACAAAAAAAATTACAAAGCAAATATATTTGTCAAAAGGTCTCAATTTTGAAGCATATGAGCCAGAATTATGCTTATGTTTTTCTATTAAAGAGTACTTGCCTAGCTAAGCAAATAGCAGGTAGGAAGAAAATGACCGGTACATGTGAAATTTACATGAATCATACTGCATACTTGTACATGAATCATACTGCATATTTGAAGTTCACAAAAGCAGACTTTTTATACAGTATAGTGATCAAGTGATTGAAGATAGAATCAAATACAGATACCATGATATTTATAAATGAATATTCTTACTGAGTTTTATCTTCGACTTGTGCGAGTTACTTGTCAGCCTACATGCTAACATCTAATTAATTACTGAAAGTTTTATGTTTACTATATTAAGATTCTATAGGAATTGGAGCAGCGCGAGACTGAATTATCTGGTGCAAGCATTCCTAATGGGAGAACACCAGTATATGTCGCCCCAATATGCATGTGTCGATGTTATTCAATGACGGCTGAGGAAACATTTCAGTGTTTCGGTTGCAACATGATGTTCAGCGCGCGACCGGAACGCACAAGGCCACGGGACTAGCAGGTTGGGACGTGCCTTCTTCACATGGATAAAGATATTGTTTTGACCATTATATGTCCTTTTATGACTCGGTGATTAAATCCGTAAGAAAAATTGTGTTGCTAATGTTAATGCATGCATGACGATGTCAAGTAGTTCAACAACAGCAATCTTATTTGTTGGCACATGGGCATCAAGTTATCATGGCATCGGTCACCTTGCACCGGGAAGAAAAAGGGTGAAGCCATTGAGCTGCCTCTGGATAATTATTTTCCTAAAACAATGTGATGTATGAAATAGCAATTGTCTTCCAAGATAAATAATATAAAAGAAATTAATGATATATCAACTATTGTTTAAATAATATAACATTTTTTGTTAGGAAATCTCCTTTTCCGCTGACCTTAGGAATTCACCTGAATATAGTTAAATTATTAAATACTTAGAGTTAACTCAATATGATTTTTGTCATAAATGAATCATATTACATATTCCTTTTAGAACCGATGTTAGTCAAGCTTACTTACACACGTGGTTTCAGTACTTAATTATACATGTTTGCCTACTCTATTTGCTACATGTATAAGGTTATGCACCGCTCACATATCATAATGCACCGATCATTGGATTATAAACCTGCACATATATGAGAACATAGATATATGCTTGCCTTGATTTGTATCTTTGATGCTTATTGATCACTGGATTGACATGAACGTTTGAATGTTTATGCGACTTTTTGGCATAATAGTAATTTGTTGTTTTAGTATAAGCTTATTGATTATGTATCAATCATACTACAAATGTTGTATGCATAGGAAGAAAAACAACAAACATTCTATGGTTTCTAAATGAGATAATACAAAAATTTATTCAGCTGAATTCTACAGAAAAATAAGGACAATAAAGACGCTGCCCGCGCATGTGCGCGGGCCACCTTGCTAGTTTAGCTTGATAACGCGTGAAGCACACGTCCGTTGGGAACCCCAAGTGGAAGGTGTGATGCGTACAACAGCAAGTTTCCCTCAGTACGAAACCAAGGTTTATCGAACCAGTAGGAGATGAAGGCCACGTGAAGGTTGTTGGTGAAGGAGTGTAGTGCGGCGCAACACCAGGGATTCCGGCGCCAACGTGGAACCTGCACAACACAATCAAAATACTTTGCCCCAACTTAACAGTGAGGTTGTCAATCTCATCGGCTTGCTGTAACAAAGGATTAAACGTATGGTGTGGAGAATGATGTTTGCTTGTGAAAAACAACAGAGAACAGAGATTGCAGTTGATTGTATTTCAGATGTAAAAGAATGGACCGGGGTCCACAGTTCACTAGTGGTGTCTCTCCAATAAGATAAATAGCATGTTGGGTGAACAAATTACGGTTGGGCAATTGACAAATAGAGAGGGCATAACAATGCACATACATATCATGATGACTAATATGAGATTTACTTAGGGCATTACGACAAAGTACATAGACCGCTATCCAGCATGCATCTATGCCTAAAAAGTCCACCTTCGGGTTAGCATCCGCACCCCTTCCAGTATTAAGTTGCAAACAACAGACAAATGCATTAAGTATGGTGCATAATGTAATCAACACAAATATCCTTAGACAAAGCATCGATGTTTTATCCCTAGTGGCAACAACACATCCACAACCTTAGAACTTTCTGTCACTGTCCCAGATTCAATGGAGGCATGAACCCACTATCGAGCATAAATACTCCCTCTTGGAGTCACAAGTATCAACTTGGCCAGAGCCTCTACTAGCAACGGAGAGCATGCAAGATCATAAACAACATATATATGATAGATCAATAATCAACTTGACATAGTATTCCATATTCATCGGATCCCAACAAACACAACATGTAGCATTACAAATAGACGATCTTGATCATGTTAGGCAGCTCACAAGATCTAAACATGATAGCACAAGAGGAGAAGACAACCATCTAGCTACTGCTATGGACCCATAGTCCAAGGATGAACTACTCACGCATCAATCCGGAGTCAGGCATGATGATGTAGAGCTGAAAGTGCATGGAGCCCCCATGTGTGGTTTTGGTAATTAATGACAATCCCTATGGACTAATGTTTGCATTGAGTTATATTTGTAGGAGTTGTCCATAGGAAATTCTTGAACCATATGTTGGCTTCAAGGTTGCAATAAGAAGAATTTGATGAAGGATATCAAGTGTCAAGTATGTCTTGAAGATGAAGATGGAGTGAGCCCTCAAGTTACTTCAAGGCATCAACATGATGAAGAATGAAGAAATGAAGTGCAAGTTCAAGATGAGCCATCTCTAAGAGATCATTTGCTTGAATCTTGCCATCCATATGGTGACCATGGATATGTGAAGATGCACCGAAGAAGAAGCTCTCCCATGGTGGATTATGGGGGAGCAATCCACAAGACTTCGTCAAGCAAGCACAATCAAGAAAGGTGTTCCATCTTGTTGCGGTCAAGATCGTCATCATCAAGCTCAAGTGGAATACTCAAGGTTAAGGTTTTCTCTTGATAGGGTTTCTTTCTCACCGGTCTCATGGTGTAGTTGGAGACCGGTTTATAGTTTAGTTGCCGTACTATCAAGAGGGCTCTCGAGTGAGTAACTCGATCGTATCCTTCGGAGAGCTCAAACCTTTGCATCCTTGCATCATCTTTCTTGGTTGTTATTTGGATCTTATCCATATGGTGTTTTAGAGGTTGTGCTTATTCTCATGACAAGCTCTAGTTCATCGAAAACGGATTCCGCATGAATCACTTGTTGTGTTTTCGATATTAGAGTTTTTCTCGGTTTCTCGTATTGAGAGGTTTCACTCTAAAATACATAGAAAAACCTACCCACTTGTTCTTAATCTTTTCACTCTTTGTGGGGTAGCTCTTGTCATCTTCTTTACAACAAAATTGGTTTCACCTAAATCCGAGTTTGCTAACTCAAGTTGTTGCATTTTCCATATTGGAGGTTTTACCGGTTTGCTGTTTATAGATAGGTAAAACCTTTATCCATTTGTTTCTATCCTACTTTGCTGGACTATGATGGTTTCCTGCATGATCTTGTAGAGCTTGTTACTAGCTTCGAAACAAGCCCAAGATCATCAAAATCGGAGTCCGGATGCAAAAGTTCTTGAGGTTTTCGTATCGGGTGTTTGGGAAAAAACAGGGGGGCCGGAACTACCGCCGGGAACACCCCGGCACTGCCGCCGGGAGCACCCCGGCACTGCCGGTGGCCAAGGCCAGCACTGTCGGCCACCCCGGCACTGCCGATGGCACAAGGCCGGCACTGCCGGCCTGTCGCGATTTTGGCCCCAACGGGCAGAAATCTAAGACCCCTATTTAAGGCCTTCTTCCTCCTCTTTCTCCCCACTTCTTCTTCCTCCTTTTGCTCTCCACCATTGTTGACCTTGAGAGCTTGCCTCATCCCTCTACTCCTCCAATGATTCTTGAATCCATTTGAGGGAAAAGGAAGAGGAGATCTAGATCTACATTTCTACCAATCAAATCCATCTCTTTGTGAGTGGAACTCTCTAGATCTTGATATTGGTGTTCTTTGTGAATTCCTTTGTTCTTCCTCTCTTATTCCCCCAATAGCTTTTGTAGCTTTGTTGGAATTTGAGAGAGAAGGACTTGAGCATCTTTGTGGTGTTCTTGCCATTGCATTTGGTGCATCGGTTTGAGTTCTTCACGGTGATTCGTGGAGGTGAAAGCAAGAAAGTTGTTACTCTTGGGTTCTTGGAACCCTAGACGGATTCTAGGCCTTTGTGGCGATTTGTTGGGAGCCTCCAATTAAGTTGTGGATGTGTGCCCCAACCTTTGTGTAAGGCCCGGTTTCCGCCTCGAAGGAAATCCCTTAGTGGAACCGTGACCTAGGCCTTTGTGGTGAGGGTCACCGGAGATTTAGGTGAGGCGCCTTCGTGGCGTTCGGTGTGTGGTGTGAGTACCGCATCTTGGGGTGAGGCCTTTGTGGCGTTGGTGTGCATCGAGCAACCACACCTCAAGGTGAGCCTCTTGTGGCGTTCGGGAGCACTAAGCAACCGCACCTCTCCACCGGAGATTAGCACTCGCAAGAGTGTGAACTCCGGGATAAATCATCGTCTCCCGCGTGCCTCGGTTATCTCTATACCCGAGCTCTTTACTTATGCACTTTACCTTGTGATAGCCATCGTGCTTGAAGTTATTTATATCTTGCTATCACATACTTGCTTGTAATGCTTAGCATAAGTTGTTGGTACACATAGGTGAACTCTTGCTTAGAATAAGTTGTTGGTGCACATAGGTGAACCATAGTATATAGGCTTTGGGCTTGACAAAGTAAACACTAGTTTTATTCCGCATTTGTTAAGCCCATCTCGTAAAAGTTTTAAATCGCCTATTCACCCCCCTCTAGGCGACATCTCGTGTCCTTTCAATTGGTATCAGAGCAAGGTCTCTCATTCTTAGGCTTCACCGCCTTGAGAGTAAAGATGTCGGTTAGGGGATTAGTGCACAATAACTTGGTTATATTTGATGGCACAAATTATGATCTATGGAAAATTTATGTGCTTAATATTTTGCGGCGTATGTCTCCGGACATGGAGCGATTTCTTGACATGGGTTTTTCTTCTCCTAAGGATCCTCAAAATTTATCTCTTGAGGAGGAGAAAAACTCTTGCCTCGATGCTCTTGCTTCTCATGTGTTTTCCATTGTTGTGAGCAATGTAGTTACTTCTTCAATCATGCCTTTTGGGAGGGCTCATGAATTATGGACAAAGCTTCAAGATAAATATGATGTGTCCAATATCATTGAGGATGATTGTTTTGCTTCCACTTCCGGCCGTGATGAGTTCTCATCTTCATCCACTTCACCAAAGTGTGGTAAGACACAAGGTAATGATATGGTGAGTGGTGATGAAAATTGCAATATTGATATTGAGCTTACTATTAATGATTCTTCATCTCTATCTCATTGCAATGCTTCATCTTTGGACTTAAACACATCTAGCACTAGAAATGATTTACATGCTTGTGTTGATAGTCCTTGCATATCATGTGTAAGTTGCTTGAAAAAATCTAATGATGATATGCTTGCATTGTCTTGTGGCCATGATAAAAATGATTCTATTTCCTCTAGTTGTTGTGTGTCTAACAATGTAGAGGAAACCAAAGATTCTATTGGTCAAGACAAGATCTTGAAAGGAGCCTCAAGTAACTCCTCATCTTTATCTCACGGTCCTCATATATGCCTTATGGCCAAGGGTTCCACGGTACCTCCTACCATGGAACCTAATATGTCTCGTGGTGATAAGGATGAGGATGAATATGAAGAAGAAGATTGGGTTGTCTCTCTACGCGATAAGGGTAAGAGCGTATTCAAGGTTATTTGCAAAGATAAAATTGCTAGCACTCACTTCTTTGAAATCTTGACTACCGCTATTGAGAGCCAAAAACTTATTTGGATGCATGAGAACACCATTGATAAAAAGGGTGCTCTTGAACGAGAGTATGCCAATGATGTAGCATCCCTAAAGAATGACCTTGAAGAAGAACAAGAGACCATAGCCTCTCTTGAAGAGCAACTTGAAACCCTTGAAGTGTCTCAAAATGAAATAGTTTCTAAACTCACTAAGGAAAGAGACCATGCTAAAGCTCAAGTAAAAATGCTTAAAAAGGAAAATCCCAAAGTTGGTGTTGGTCATGATAAACTTGTTAAGGATCTAGATGATCTAGACAAGGCCCACAAGGTCTTGGAGAGCGAACACTCTATCCTCACCAAGTCTCATGAGCAACTTCAAGCTTCCTATTTAAAAAAGCATGCTATGTTACCCTCTATTCCTAATATGTCTTGTGATGATGCTTGTGCTACTAACTCTACTTCTTGTGAAGCATCTATCCTGAAGGAGAATGTTGAGCTAAGGGCTCAACTTGAGTTGCTAACTAGAAATTATGGGAAATTGGAAGAAAATCATGGAAAGCTTTCTAGCTCCCATGAGGATCTTCTAGCATCTCATGATAGGCTAAAGTTAGCTCATGAGGCTATCATATCAAAGGCAACACCTTGTAAGTCTCATGTGGATACTAGCACTACTACTCAAAATGCTATATTGCCATGTGCTAGTCCTAGTAATTCATCCACTCATAATATTGCTAAATCTTGTGATGAATTATCTTCCTTGCCTTGTTGCTCTAACAATGAAGGTTCTACTTCCTCTAGTACTTGTGTTGTTGCTAACCATGTAGAGGAAATCAAAGAGCTCAAGGCCCAAGTCTCTTCTTTGAAGAACGACTTGGTAAAGGGTCATGAAGGGAAATGCAAACTTGACAAGATGTTAAGTGTGCAACAATCCCCCAATGACAAGAGTGGACTTGGATTCAACTACAACAACAAGAACAAGTCCAAGAACAACAATACTAAGAAGGGCCAATTACAAGTCAAAGACTCGGCCAAGATTGTTTGCTTCAAGTGCAAAATTGAAGGGCATCATGTTAGATCTTGCCCTTTGAAGAAGAAGAAAAAAGGGAAGCGGCCTCAAGCTCAAACTCATATTCAACCTCAAGTTGAAGAAATGCCACTTCCCAAGAAGAATCAAGCCAATGCTCCCATTGTGGAGAAATCTAGTGAGAAGAAGGAGAAGAAAAGAACTTGCTACATATGCCGTGAGAAGGGCCACATCTCCTCCTTTTGCACTATTGGTACCTCATCCAACTCTATCACCATTGATGATGTTTATTCTCTTCGTAAGGATGAGGGTGGCAATGTGTTTGCCAAATATGTTGGTGCTCAAAGTGGTGTCAAGAAAAGAACCATTTGGGTTGCCAAGCCTATTGTGACTAACCTCTTAGGACCCAACTTAGTTGGGGACCAACAATCCAAAACTTGATCGATAGGTGCTTGTTGGAGGGCATTGGAGACTTGGCTACATCATGAAGAATTAAGGGATCTTCATCATTTATATTATATCAAGCCAAGTCTTTTGATTATCTTGCTACTATCATATATCCAATGTTCCTCCTTGCGGTAACATGTTCTCAAATCATTTATATTGAAAGTTACTCGCCCCTTTGCATGTGTTAGTTTTGTTCCTAACATGTGTTTGTATATGTTGTGCTTCCTAATAGTTTTTCTTGAGAAATCAAGTCTATGCATGTTGTGTTGCACACCATGTATTTGTGTTTGTGTTGGAGCCTCTTTGCATCTTGTTGTATCTTATTTGGCTCTTATGAGCGATTAATGGACTATCCCATTTTGGGGGAGTGATATTTCTTTGGGAATTTCATGATCCTAACAATGTGTGTACATGAGGAATATCACTTAGAATTGATATTGCAAGATTATCTAGTCTCTATGTGGTATGTCATCTTCATGAGAAATTCAAATTCTAATGTCCATTAATATCTCTAGTTGGATCTTATTTGCCTCTTGTGAAAATAAATTCCTTATCACATTATGGGGGAGTAATAAGCTTTGTGCATATTACAAGCCTAGAAAATGTGAACATTTGAGGTTGTGTCACATAGAATTGATATCGTAAATTATCTCTCTCCTATGTGGCATGTTTGCTCAAACAAGTTCCATTTTGTTTAAATAGCTTCATTGCTAATATCTTTGTGGATCTTATTTGTGAAAGTTTTTCTTGGCATGGTTTTTCACAACGTGTCCCTCAATACATTTTTTTTGGAAAACCATGTGCTTCTAGTCATACTATTAATTGCTTTGCATGTTGGTATGAATACTATTAATTGCTTTGCATGTTGGTATGAATACTATTAATTGCTTTGCATGTTGGTATGAATACTATTAATTGCTTTGCATGTTGGTATGACTAAATGAAGCTATCAAGAAACTATCTTTGCATGATGGTTAACTCTTATCTTTTACCATATGCTTTATTCGTTGTAAATATGATCTTATGTATACTTACAAACTACCACTAGGAAATATTTCCTAATACCTCTTGTCCTAGGACAATTGGTAATCATTATGAGGTAGATATTTATTGATCATATCTACATTGGCTCTTGTGTTTAAATTGCCTTATTTATTGCCATGAATTTGTTGTGCTTTGACTCCCATGTGTCTTCCTTGTATCTTATGGATCTAATTTGTCTATTCAAACTTTCTTAGCATTTTAGTAGATATAGGTAGCGTGATGATACTAGTTTTGTGCATTTAGTATTCATATGAAAAATCCTAGATAATGCACTAATCTTGGGGGATCTCTCCTATTTTTGGTTAGAATGCTTAACATCTCTTGATCATTATCAAAAGTTTGGTTTTGGGAGACATAAACTTTCTTTTTGGTACTTTGTGCCATCATAAAAAGTTTCGAGGGTTTGGTTTATTCGTTGGAACCTTGCTCTCTTGGGAGTTGGTTATCTCATTCCTTTGTGTTTAGGTTTAATTAGCTTCTTATAATGAGATAAGTCTTTGGAATCAATCTAGTGTTGATTTGATTCTTTGATATAATTTGGACAACCACTTGTCTCTTGATTTATTTGGTGTTTTGTCCAAATTGTATCTTCCTTTGGTTCTTGAAAGTATTGTGCATGCATATTTAATATATGTATATCGTATGGCATGTGTTACTTTCTTTGATCCAATATATAGGGTAAACTCCATCAAATCCTAATTTGGCTAAGATGTGCATGAAATTCAATTTCATATCTATATGCACATAGTATTGTGGGGTTTATCCCATATGTTGTAGTGTGTCTAACTACTTCGGACCCAATTAGTTTGGGGACCATTTTGTACTTACCTTTGTGTTAGGTACAATGGATATGCATTGGATGCTTGTCTCACTCTTGGGGAGAAGTGGTGACTCAATGGTAACTTGAGGCATGCTAGGATGGTCAACGAACACATATCTACTACATCCTCACCAATGCTATCTCGGTAACAAGTATATTCTCATGCATATTGTTCTAGCATCCAACCATGTGGTTACATCTTGGCATGAATCTCTTGATTTGCAAATGTTGTGCTTCTTGCTAAAGTCTTAATGAAACCTCTTTATTGTGAATGTGAGTAATTTGAGATGAGTGCATTTGTTGGGAAGTATATTAAATCATGCTCATGATTCATCCATCCCAACTATGTCTATATAGCAATTTTATTGCATATCTTTTCCTCAAACCTCACACATGTGCAATATCGATGAAAGTGCAAATTGAGTTATTTCTTTTGGTATCTTCTTTTGTGATACTTGTTTCCTTTCTCAATGCATCCCAACTATCTTCTATCCCTTGTTGATATTTGTGATGTATTTTAGATGTTTGTGGTTGAAGTTCATGAATGTACCATAAGATAAAATTGTTCCTTTGGCCATGCTATTAAGCAAAAATTCTTATTGGTATATTGCATGACTTCGTCTTGGATATCATGCTATATTTTTTTGTGTATCTATTTTGTGTGTGCATATTTCTTTGTGGATAAATATCTTTGTGATATTGCGCACTTAGAGAAACTTATACACATACGAGATGATACATCTCCATTTGATATCTTATTCATTTGTTGCATGTTGATTGGTCATGCTAAGCATTATAATTCATTGAAGACTATGATGATGCTTTTCGCTCATCCTTGTAATAGTCTTATAATATGCTTTATCATGCCTTTCACATATCCTCTTGGTTGAGCCTTTTATTATGGTGCCTCTTACTTGTTGCTCAACCATTTGTTTGTTGCAAGTGTTAAGCTTAATTTTCTATCTATGATCTATTGCAAATTTGTGTTTTAAATGGTAATGAGGGAGTAAGGATTCCATGTTATGCATATTGTATTCAAATGCAACATTTTAATTTATGCATGTACCTTGGGGAGCTTCCTCATTTTATTTAAAGGCACTATTTTGTGGTGATCATTAGAGTTTGATTCACTTGGTATCTTTTGTTTTGAATGATATTATGGGAGTGATGATTCCATGTTTGCGCACTTTATACTCCAATGCAATTTGTCTAGTTTTGTGCACAAACCTTGGGGAGCTTCCTCATATTATTTAGAGCAATCTTCTTGATCTTATCATAATATCTATCTTTCTTTTGGTATCTTCTTTGTGGTTCATTTGGTTGCTTGCTTCATTTGTTGAAGCTTCTTGACTTTGTTATCTTTTTGCAATCTTTGATCCCATCTATAGTGTGATTCCTTCCGAATAGTTGTCATTGGATACGTGCATTTGATTCCACTCAAATTATGAGAAATGCACACGCTATGGAGGAACTCTCACTATTTCGGCCTTCTAAATTTTTCACCCATTTCGGCAATTGGTGCCAATGGGGGAGAAGTTTGGAGGGTTTAAGGGAATTTGGTTATGTCTTTGCTTTGTGCTTAAGCATGTGCCTTTATTGCATTGCATCTTGTTGCTTTGCATAGTTGAATATTTAGAGGAAACTCCACTAGGATTTGAATGCCAATATATGCAATGAAAGTCAAGATCATTCACACATGCATATATTATGGGGGAGTTTGCTCTATATATTCAACTTGTTTGTTACTTAAATTCCTTATATAAACCCTCTAAAAGAGATTGTCATCAATTACCAAAATGGGGGAGATTGAAAGTGCATGGAGCCCCCATGTGTGGTTTTGGTAATTAATGACAATCCCTATGGACTAATGTTTGCATTGAGTTATATTTGTAGGAGTTGTCCATAGGAAATTCTTGAACCATATGTTGGCTTCAAGGTTGCAATAAGAAGAATTTGATGAAGGATATCAAGTGTCAAGTATGTCTTGAAGATGAAGATGGAGTGAGCCCTCAAGTTACTTCAAGGCATCAACATGATGAAGAATGAAGAAATGAAGTGCAAGTTCAAGATGAGCCATCTCTAAGAGATCATTTGCTTGAATCTTGCCATCCATATGGTGACCATGGATATGTGAAGATGCACCGAAGAAGAAGCTCTCCCATGGTGGATTATGGGGGAGCAATCCACAAGACTTCGTCAAGCAAGCACAATCAAGAAAGGTGTTCCATCTTGTTGCGGTCAAGATCGTCATCATCAAGCTCAAGTGGAATACTCAAGGTTAAGGTTTTCTCTTGATAGGGTTTCTTTCTCACCGGTCTCATGGTGTAGTTGGAGACCGGTTTATAGTTTAGTTGCCGTACTATCAAGAGGGCTCTCGAGTGAGTAACTCGATCGTATCCTTCGGAGAGCTCAAACCTTTGCATCCTTGCATCATCTTTCTTGGTTGTTATTTGGATCTTATCCATATGGTGTTTTAGAGTTTGTGCTTATTCTCATGACAAGCTCTAGTTCATCGAAAACGGATTCCGCATGAATCACTTGTTGTGTTTTCGATATTAGAGTTTTTCTCGGTTTCTCGTATTGAGAGGTTTCACTCTAAAATACATAGAAAAACCTACCCCACTTGTTCTTAATCTTTTCACTCTTTGTGGGGTAGCTCTTGTCATCTTCTTTACAACAAAATTGGTTTCACCTAAATCCGAGTTTCCTAACTCAAGTTGTTGCATTTACCATATTGGAGGTTTTACCGGTTTGCTGTTTATAGATAGGTAAAACCTTTATCCATTTGTTTCTATCCTACTTTGCTGGACTATGATGGTTCCCTGCATGATCTTGTAGAGCTTGTTACTAGCTTCGAAACAAGCCCAAGATCATCAAAATCGGAGTCCGGATGCAAAAGTTCTTGAGGTTTTCGTATCGGGTGTTTGGGAAAAAACTGGGGGGCCGGAACTGCCGCCGGGAACACCCCGGCACTGCCGCCGGGCCGGCACTGCCGGTGGAAAAAGGCCAGCACTGCCGGCCACCCTGGCACTGCCGGTGGAACAAGGCCGGCACTGCCGGCCTGTCGCGATTTTGGCCCCAACGGGCAGAAATCTAAGACCCCTATTTAAGGCCTTCTTCCTCCTCTTTCTCCCCACTTCTTCTTCCTCCTTTTGCTCTCCACCATTGTTGACCTTGAGAGCTTGCCTCATCCCTCTACTCCTCCAATGATTCTTGAATCCATTTGAGGGAAAAAGAAAGAGGAGATCTAGATCTACATTTCTACCAATCAAATCCATCTCTTTGTGAGTGGAACTCTCTAGATCTTGATCTTGGTGTTCTTTGTGAATTCCTTTGTTCTTCCTCTCTTATTCCCCCAATAGCTTTTGTAGCTTTGTTGGAATTTGAGAGAGAAGTACTTGAGCATCTTTGTGGTGTTCTTGCCATTGCATTTGGTGCATCGGTTTGAGTTCTTCACGGTGATTCGTGGAGGTGAAAGCAAGAAAGTTGTTACTCTTGGGTTCTTGGAACCCTAGACGGATTCTAGGCCTTTGTGGCGATTTGTTGGGAGCCTCCAATTAAGTTGTGGATGTGTGCCCCAACCTTTGTGTAAGGCCCGGTTTCCGCCTCGAAGGAAATCCCTTAGTGGAACCGTGACCTAGGCCTTTGTGGCGAGGGTCACCGGAGATTTAGGTGAGGCGCCTTCGTGGCGTTCGGTGTGTGGTGTGAGTACCGCATCTTGGGGTGAGGCCTTTGTGGCGTTGGTGTGCATCGAGCAACCACACCTCAAGGTGAGCCTCTTGTGGCGTTCGGGAGCACTAAGCAACCGCACCTCTCCACCGGAGATTAGCACTCGCAAGAGTGTGAACTCCGGGATAAATCATCGTCTCCCGCGTGCCTCGGTTATCTCTATACCCGAGCTCTTTACTTATGCACTTTACCTTGTGATAGCCATCGTGCTTGAAGTTATTTATATCTTGCTATCACATACTTGCTTGTAATGCTTAGCATAAGTTGTTGGTACACATAGGTGAACTCTTGCTTAGAATAAGTTGTTGGTGCACATAGGTGAACCATAGTATATAGGCTTTGGGCTTGACAAAGTAAACGCTAGTTTTATTCCGCATTTGTTAAGCCCATCTCGTAAAAGTTTTAAATCGCCTATTCACCCCCCTCTAGGCGACATCTGTGTCCTTTCAAGAGCCCTCCGGTGATGATTCCCCTCTCCGGCAGGGTGCCGGAGGCGATCTCCTGAATCCCCCGAGATGGGATTGGCGGCGACGGCGTCACAGTATGTTTTCTCGTATCGTGGCTCTCGGTACTAGGGTTTTCGCGACGGAGAATTTAAGTAGGCGGAAGGGCAGAGTCGGGGGGCTTACGAGGGTCCCACACCATAGGGCGGCGCGGGCCCCTCCTTGGCCGCGCCGCCAGGTGGTGTCGCCACCTCGTGGCCCCACTTCGTATCTCCTTCGGTCTTCTGGAAAGCTCCATGGAAAATAAGACCGTGGGCTTTTGTTTCGTCCAATTCCGAGAATATTTCCTGTGTAGGATTTCTGAAACCAAAAACAGCAGAAAACAGGAACTGGCGCTTCGGCATCTTGTTAATAGGTTAGTGTCGGAAAATGCATCAAAATGATATAAAGTGTATATAAAACATGTGAGTATTGTCATAAAACTAGCATGGAACATAAGAAATTATAGATACGTTTGAGACGTATCAACGACATGATACGCAAGAACTTCCCAAGGAAGATTCCGCCTTGGATCTGGAAATTTCAAAACCCACCCAATCCGCCACTGAGCAGGAAATTACGGTGGAAGACCAATGCAGATCCGCCTGGGTCTCCCAGGTGTTATAGAAGCAAAGGTGCCACTTCATGCACTTCCTCGCACATACCGCAGGAACCGCCCCTCCTCGGGAAGGAGTGATGGCGTGTAAGACACAAGTCCGTTGGGAACCCCAAGAGGAAGGTGTGATGCGTACAGCAGCAAGTTTTCCCTTGGTAAGAAACCAAGGTTATCGAACCAGTAGGAGTCAAGGAACACGTGAAGGTTGTTGGTGGCGGAGTGTAGTGCGGCGCAACACCAGGGATTCCGGCGCCAACGTGGAACCTGCACAACACAATCAAAGTACTTTGCCCCAACGTAACGGTGAGGTTGTCAATCTCACCGGCTTGCTTGAAAACAAAGGATTAGATGTATAGTGTGGAAGATGATGTTTGTTTGCGAAGAACAGTAAAGAACAAGTATTGCAGTAGATTGTATTTCAGATGTAAAGAATGGACCGGGGTCCACAGTTCACTAGTGGTGTCTCTCCCATAAAATAAATGGATGTTGGGTGAACAAATTACAGTTGGGCAATTGACAAATAAAGAAGGCATAACAATGCACATACATATATCATGATGAGTACTATGAGATTTAATCAGGGCATTACGACAAAGTACATAAAACGCTATCCAGCATGCATCTATGCCTAAAAAGTCCAACTTCAGGTTATCATCCGAACCCCTTCCAGTATTAAGTTGCAAACAACAGACAATTGCATTAAGTATAGTGTGTAATGTAATCAACACAAATAACGGAGAGCATGCAAGAACATAAACAACATATATGATAGATTGATAATCTTTTTTTTTTTGCGAAGAAGACCACCCAGGATATATTAATCAGACACCCAGGTTACATTCATCACGGCATATTTCCGTGATGTCCACCGGCCCCGATCCAGGCCAAACCTCAGAACTAGAACTAGTACGACTAAAGTTTGCCAGTAGATGGCTTACATTATTTTGCTCGCGGCTTACTCGCTAACAACCGAACATTACGTCTATTCGCCATCATGCGCTTTGTCTCTCGAACAAGCCCCATAAAGCGTGAGCGATCGGTACCTTCGGCAAGGATCAAATTCATGGCTTCGGTGCGGTCTGTTTCAAACACACATGGCAGGGGCGACCAGTCCATTGCAAGGACCATGCCAAGATGGCATGCTTCGAGTTCAGCTTCCGGGGGACTCCGACAGTTTGATAGGAAGCGACGAGGCCGAGACAATAATCGATCCACCATCATCCCGGAGCACGGCACCTGCTCCTCCTCTTCCACTTGTTGCACGAGAAAGACCCATCAACATTTATCTTCACATGCCCCTCCGGTGGTTTCCTCCAAGGCCGCGGAGGTTTAGCTGGCGACAATGGCTTCGTCTTCGGTTTCTTGTCCTTGCACCATGACACTACTGTCTTCCCTTTTGCGGCGTCGGCGATAGGAAACTGCTTGATTGTGAGCAACGATTCCAGATAGCTACATAGGAAGCGCCGAGAAGCTTCAATGGAAGGCGCTGGTTTATGATGGATCACCTCATTGCGGCAGTGCCAAATGCGCCAAAACGTCATAATGATCATGGCCCTCACCGTCTCCGACCTTCCCTCCAACAAGTGCAACAGCCACTCGCTGCTTGTGTCCATTATCATTCCAATATCTGGAAGTGGCCAGACCTCTTCCATGGCGTGCCAGAGACTCCTCGCCATGGGGCACCTGCAGAAGGTATGGAACGTGCACTCGGGTTCCATGCCACATATAACACAAGTGTCAATTACCTCCATATTCCTCTTCTTTTTGTTTTCCCAAGTGGCGAGAGAATTAGTAGCTAGCTTCCAGGCGAAGACGCGTACCTTAGGAGGGGCAGGGCACCCCCAAAGAGTTTTCCAAATGGCTCTCCGGCCATTCGGTGCCCTGCTTGTGGCGCCTTGAGAAGGCCGGTGAAGCTCGTCCATGCCGAGCCAGTAAGCGCTCTTGACGGTGAAGAGGCCATTCATCGCCGGGGCCCAAGCCAACACATCATCTACTCTGCGTGGGTGGAGCTTAATTTGTAGAATGACTTCAATATCCGCCTGTATAAAGTGGCGTTGGAGGAGTTCCATATTCCAAGCTCCATGCCCATCAAGGAGAGCCGAGACTCGACGTAGACGGCAATCACCTCGACGTGACAGTGGCCTGAAGGAGTAAGGCCGCGGGAGCCATGGGTCGCGCCATATCCGGATTTTCTCCCCACTGCCCACTCTCCACAAAATGCCCTTCTTCAGCAGTTCTAGCCCATGTTGTACTCCTTGCCAGGAAGGAGAAGCATTTGCCGAGAAGACCGTATCATGCAGTTCGCCATTGGGATAGTATTTCGCCTTCAGTACCCGTGCACACAAGGTTGTTGGTTTGGTCAGCAGCCTCCAGGCTTGTTTCGCTAGAAGCGCCTGGTCAAACACTCTGAGGTTACGGAAGCCTAACCCACCCTGGTCTTTTGACAGCGTGATCTTATCCCAAGAAATCCAGTGTGTTTTCCTCTTCCCTTGTGATGAGCCCCACCAGTAGTTCCTGATCATACGAGTCAGATCATCACAAACTGCCCTTGGCAGCTTGAAGATACCCATTATATACGTTGGAATGGCCTGCGCTATGGACTTGATTAATGTTTCTTTGCCTGCTTGAGAGGGCACCCCGTCTCCCCAGATCATCATCCGCTTCAGCAAACGCTGTTGCAGGTTCTGAAAACGCCCTTTGTGCATACGACCATGGGGGGTAGGAAGACCCAGGTATTTGTCCTCAAACACCTCCTGTTGCACTTGTAAGATCTGTCTGACTGAATCACAAAACTCTTGAGGGCAGCCCGGACCAAACATAATGGAGCACTTGGACCGATTAATTAACTGTCCCGTAGCTGTCGCAAAGTCATCAATAACAGTACTGACATACTGTGCTTGTAGTGTTGTTGCTTTGAAAAAAAGAAGAGTATCATCGGCGAATAACAAATGAGATATGCCTGGAGCCCTTCGGGTCACTCTGACCGGTTCCACCATATGTGTGTCTTTCCCTTTCTTCAACAATGCCGAGAGTCCGTCAGCCACAAAAAGGAATAGAAACGGGGAGAGAGGGTCACCTTGCCGAAGACCACGCGACGGTGCAAACGATTCAAGCAGAGTTCCATTTAATTTAACTGAATATCTCACCGAGGTCACGCAAAGCATTATCCATTGCACCCACTGGCGAGCAAAACCCAACTTAGTCATCATTTGCTCCAAGAAGACCCAATCCACCCGATCGTATGCCTTTGAGAGGTCCAACTTATATGCACAGAAGCTCTTTACCGGGTCTTTTTCTTGTTGGATGTGGTGGATGCACTCAAAGGCAATCATAGCATTGTCCGTTATTAGACGACCTGGAACAAAAGCGCTCTGTTCCTCCGAGATGATGTCATCCAGTAGAGGGCGGAGACGATTCACTAGGAATTTTGAGACCACCTTGTAAATAACATTGCACAAACTTATAGGCCTAAATTGTGCTAGTGTCTCTGGTTCATCAATTTTTGGAATTAAAACAAGGGTTGTCTCATTCACCCCCTCGGGCATAATTCCTGAGCGGAAAAATTCCTTCACCGCCGCAATGATATCTTCCTTTAACACACCCCAGTTACGCTGGAAAAACCTTGCAGGAAATCCATCCGGCCCTGGCGCCTTGAGGGGGCCGATCTGGAAGAGCGCATCAGATATTTCCTTATCTGAGAAGTCCATACACAGTTTATCATTCATATCCTGTGTGATTCTCTCCTCGAAGAGATCTAGAAGTGGTTGAGCTTCCAAATTATCCTCAACTTTAAACAGGTTTTTAAAATATTCTGTGGCCATTTGCCCCATAACTGATGGATCTGTCTGCCAATCACCATTAGCATCGCACAGCTTTTTTATTTTATTTTTCCTTGCCCTCCACACTGCTTTGCTATGGAAAAATTTGGTATTACGGTCTCCATCCCGCAGCCAATCTATCCTTGAACGCTGCAACCACATCATCTCTTCCCTATAGAGTAGTTCATTCATTTTATCAGTTACAGCTCTGATTTCCATCCTGTCAGCATTCATATTCATGAGTTCTGATAGCCTATTTCGCGCCTTTTCCAGTTCTCTGGTTACTGCACCAAATTTTGCTTTGCTCCATGCCTGGAGTTGGCTCATTACGCATCCTAGGCCTTTCTTGATCTCTCCCAGGTTATGTTTTGGCCCAGTCTCTGCCCAAGCCGTAGCGACTCGCTCTGGAAGGCTCGCGTCTCTCTCCCACATTACTTCATAGTAGCGGCGCGCCGGTCGCGGCCCTTGGAATTCCTCCTTGATACACTCCAAAATGATAGCACAATGATCCGAACAGGGGGTCACTTTATGCACAACCCTTGCTTCGGCAAATAAATTTCTCCACGAATTATCGGCCACGGCACGGTCCAGTCTAACTTGCACATTTGCACTGCCACTTCGTTTATTATCATATGTGTAGGCTAGGCCAGAGAAACCCAAATCAATGAGCTCACAGACTTCCAAAGCTTCCCTGAAGTTTCTCATCTGACTCTCCGGTCTAGGAGTTGCTGAGAAGTGTTCGAAAGCCCACATTGCTTCATTGAAGTCTCCCAGAACACACCATGGGAGGTCAGTGAGGGGTTTTAGGGCACGCAATTTATCCCACATTTGTTGTCTATTTTCCACTCTCGGTTCACCATAAACACACGTCAGCCTCCATCTTGGTTCTTGTTGGTTAATCTGTATGTGTATATCAATATAACGATCAGTTACTTCCTGGACATCAACCAGCAAGTGTTCATGCCAGAACAAAGCAAGGCCACCACTTTTGCCATTGCTATCAATGCCCGTAAAACCCTTGAGACCCAATCTGCTACGCAGCCTCCTCATCTTCTCCGCTGTTTGACGCGTCTCACTGAGGAAAACGATCTTAGCATCTACTGACCGACAGAGGTCAGCAATGTCGCGAACTGTCGGTTTGTTCCCCGCTCCCCGACAGTTCAAACTAAAGCAATTCATTGTTGCTGACGGGGTGCGCCGTGCATCCCCGTCAGTTGACCAGCGGCCCCATGGCTGGTTGCCTCCTGAATTTCCTCTTCCTCCATCCTCACATCACCCTGCACACTACCTGCATTATCATTCACCTTGCCCCTCTTCTGTGCCGAGCCAGGGTTTATACTGTCATGCACAATCATAGCACGCCCGTCCCCCTCTGAGTCCCCAGATTCTTCAGTAAAATCTGCCAACCTCTTACCAAGAACCGAATTAACCTCTGGCATATCTGTATCTGCAGTGTCCTCCGAAGCCACCCACGAGCTTAAGCCTCTCAAGGGCGGTATCATATCCGAGCTGCGTGGCGGAAAAGGACCACGTGACATCGCAATAGGATGAACAAAAACAGCAGTAGGCAGCGTTTCCTCCTGCGCTTGCTCTACCACAGGCACAACAGCATTTGATGCTCTAAGGGCTTCCTCTCGCTGTATGTACATGCGTTCACGAAGCTCCGTTAGTGTGTCCCTTGGGTACTGCACTTGAAGAGCACGGAGCATGAGCGATAAATCCACATTATCCGTCAAGGGTCCATCACCTGTTGATACTGCATCCCCCTCCCTGGCCACCACAGTTTCTGGGACCACAGAATCTACACGGTTGTTCCCTTTCCTGATATTTGTTCTCACTTTTGGTTTTCCCAGTGTACCCGATTGATCAGTGCTCGATGAGAAATCCAGCCCTCTCTTCGCAGATGGTTCATCCACTGGTGGGGCAACTGCTGGCCTATACTGGAACTTACGCATTGGCGAGCACCGTAAGCTTGCATCATATCCAAGTGAAGGAACACCTAGCCTCTTCTTTTCACATACAGATTCATTATGCCCAATAAAGCCACACCAAAAGCAAAAATATGGAACCCTTTCATACCTTAGGATAAAGGTAGAGTGTGTCTCTGGCCTATCTTTAATACCTGTAGTCAATTTGGTCTGCAGCCTTTTGTTTATCGGAATCTGAATTCGAACACGCAAAAAATCTCTGAATTGTTTCCTCATTGGATCTACATCAACCTCTTCCACCTTACCCAATCTGCTGCCCCACTTTCTACCATTTTCATCAGTTTGCTTATCCCAAGGAACATCAAACATTTTCACCCAGATTGGTAAAGTAGTGAGATCTGTCTCTGATGGTCTCTCAGATCCCTTCAATGGTTGCACAAGGAAAGCATCACCCAGGTGTGTCCATGGTCCTCCGTTGACAACGAAGTCGTAATCTCCCTCAGAATTCAGTGTAACAATGAACCACTTAGGCTTAATTGGTGCAAACGTCGCCCCTTTCCTCAACCTCCATACCTTCGTGAAGTGCGTCTTCAATGTTTCTGCCGACGGAGAAGCCTGTCCAACATATCTGGCCATCAATCTCCATGGAACCTGAGGCTGCGCTGGCGTTTCGTCTGGTTCCTCCTCCACGAAAACGTCGTCTTCCATGTCAACATCTCCCACCAATAGCTCTTCCTCATCTGCTCCAAGGCCCTCCAGCGCCGGCGGATGCCAATTGCTGGAGCTCACCTCCTCCACGACATAGTGATCAGATCTCCTCAAACCTCCCTCAAGCAACAGCGGGTGCCTACGAGCCGACTTCGGGCGGGCAGGATCCTCACCAGATCCCCCATAATCGCCCCCATCGTTCGTTGACGCCATCGCAGTAGTCGAAGGAGACGCTATTGTAGATTGATCAAACAACGGATTGGTGAATAAGGATGATTTGATCTGGGCGAAACCTGGCGGCGTCCCCTTTATTAAAACCTCCCGGCGGTCGTATTCCTTGCGGATTCCTTCCTTCCAACGCGGTAGATCGATACCGCCCCGGACAGCAGGTTTCCAAGACTTCGAATCTTCGTCTAAACCCTTAAATCCACTCATACTCGGAGATGCTCCCGATCTTTGGCAGGATGGCGGCGCAGTCGCCTGCGAGTCGCCAGGTGACAAAGGCATCCCAAATGGGCCTGCCGAAGATAGTACCCGGGGTTTAATGAAGGCCCACTACCCGAAGAATAAAAGATTCGGGAGCCCAAGATATATTAAGGAAAGTAGAGTTGTAATAGGAAGTGTTGTTTGTAATCTGGCGGAATGAGTTAGAAACCGTCCCGGACTCTGTAACTTGTACAAAACGAAACCCTCGGCTCCGCCTCTTATATAAAGGGGGAGTCGAGGGACGAAGAGATCATTGAATCATTGTTCACAAACCCTAGTTTTCATAATCGTCGAGTACTTTTTGGCTGAAACCTTCGAGATCTACTTACCCTCTACTTCTAACTAAACCCTAGCCTATAACCCGTAGGCATTGACAAGTTAATCCCTTGTCAATTGGCGCCGTATGTGGGAATTGGAGGCGTAAGGATCTGATCTCGATGGCACGTTCAAGATCTTCGACATCGTCAACCGGAAGCAACACAATGGATCGAGGTAAACAGATCGCTGCTGGTCTTGTCGATTTTGTTCCTCACCCACCCTCCCGTTTGGATGCATATGCGTATACGGCGGAGCCCATGGAGATGACGTTCGGAAGGTTTCACTTTCGCGTCGAGAAGGAAGGATCGTATCGTGTCGAAATTCCGAACTCGTCGGGATCGTCGGCGGTCGATTCCGATTTTTCAAGCTATACATCATCAAGCGAGTCGGGAGAGGAAGAAACTTCGGAAACACGCTACGTCGGCACCGAGCAAGAGAGAAACTCGCCAAGATCTTCGGCGACGTATCGTTCGAGTCATCCGCGGACTCATATATAGCGATGACTCAAGCGATCTCGACAGTTACGACTTCATCGACAAATCTATCACAGTGGGCAAGGTCTTCATCAATCTCAACAATGATGTCACCAAACCCAACATAGATCTGAGTACAAAATATCATCAGATTTATGCTATTGAATATCAAGAGGAAACATCGGAGGCTTTCGACGATTTGGGTAATCCCTATGTCGATCCCTCAGATCTAAGGAGAGGTATGGGCACTAAATATGTCGGGCCCACACCACGTGTCAGAGTTCAACTTCCACAAGCAGCCTGGGATAGAGCTGCAAAAGCTTTAGATGGTTCGGAGCCAATGACGACAACGGCTACGGCTCAAGAACTGCAAGCTTATCAATATAGGCTCGCACGAACCGCCAGAGAAATCGAAAAACAGACGGCTGAGTTGAACGAGGAGAAAGGAGGCAGCATCGCATCCGGCGGGGAGAAGGGCAGATCTAAGTCGACGAGTCTAGAGTTTCGGGTGATAGCCATAGGGAGGCTCGGAACGAGAGGAAGATCAAGGTTAGAACACATACCCGAAGCAGAAAGAGAGCACTTAGTTCAAAACCTCGACATGTCCTTTATGTCGATAGATACAAGAGGAAACATTATCCCTAAGACACCAGAAGCTGGGTATATGGTGACACAAGCTTATATCCTCGCATCTAGGCCACCCCCAGGTGATCCAAGGGAAACATTATACAATATGGCGTTAGCAGGGGTTGGAGCTATGGGGACAGCGTTTGTATCAAGGGTAACCAAGTACCAGCAGGACTTGAAGAATTACCACAGTCGACGTTTGCGGCCAAGATCTTTTCAGGTGGGAGACCTAGTTCTTCGGCTCACGCAAAAAAGTCATGAAAAACTCGAGTCACCATGGCTTGGCCCTTACATTGTCACGGAAGTAATCGGAGGAGGAGCATACGGGATAAAGGACAAGAAGACGGGGGTGGAGGAGCAAAACCCCTGGAATGTGGCGCAGCTCGGGCGGTTCTACGCCTAGAAGTCGAAATATAGTTCTTCTCTGCAAAAATACAATGTCTTGAAACGCCCGCGAGTTTTCAGACGCACTCTTTTCCTTTTCGGGGCACCGAGTGGGGCCGGAAAGGTTTTTAATGAGGCGGGCTCGCGGTGCTGCAATATAATAAAGATAGTGGAGATATACTTCTTATTTTTCGACACACTCGGGGGCTCAACGCCTAAGTCTCAAAATACATACAATATAGATTCAACTGAAATATTTCGCCTTGGTACATTAATACCTCGCCAGATATAAAAATCGGAAGCCATCAATCATAAATATAGTGTACACGTCAAAATCTCAAGTGCTCTGGTCTAAGAACCTCGCAATAAAAATATAGAACGTCGACATCAAAGATACTCGAAGATTGGCAATCCATCAAGGGAAAAACAAGGATGTCTTATTACAACAGAAAGATAAACCTTCAAGGTGGAAAAAATAGTACAACCTTTGCCCAGTTAGGCTCGGGGGCTTCAACAATATAGAGGACTTCGGCAATATACAATAAATTTCTTCGGAAATACAAAAAGGAAATCAAAAAAGAGTGAGATACAAGGTTTCCAATATAGTACAAATCAGTTAAATCCCAAGATACTATCTATGGACAAGCCTCTGGTTGTTTTATGTTCAGCATAAGAACCCTTGATAAAGAACTCTGAGTCCATCCGAAGAAGCTCATCTATCATTGATTCGGCCACGGGAGCTACCATATCATCGATTGAGTCAATATCAATTTTCCGCCGCGTTTTCTTGGCCGGACAATCAGCAACAATCTTCGTCGAGGTCTAACTTTGGATGACGAGATGTTTATCATAATCATGGCGAATCTCGCTCCAGCAGAGAGTTGAGCACGCACAAAGTTATGAATGCGGGGAGCATCTCTGAATACCTCTAATAATTAAGGAAGAGTTTTGGGAACCTCATTTCGAGGAAATAAATTCCTATAGACAAGGGTTAATGTCGTCGTGCAAAAACTGAGAAATTCGCGCACTTGGCAAGCACGGTCTTAGAACCTAACAATTTGTTGGGTTCGTTCGGGAGTGACCTGGAACAAACAACCATGGTTAAGGGAAAGATTGACAAGAAGATTTGTTCTCTCGTTCACTCTTTGATCTTCGGCAGCGGCATCAAGAACCGAGCCTATTAAGCACCAAGGCAAAAAATTTGAAGAAAGGCACGAGCAAAATAAAGAGAAGGCATCATGAGATCGCAAAAACGTACCTAACATATCTGTGCTAGCTTCCAGCATCAGCTCAAGCATACTATTTTCTCGGGTCGTGGCTCCCTTCGCTTCTAATACAACAGCATCCTTGGCAGCCATAGCTTCTTTGGTTTGTTGGAGAGCAAGTTTTTCTTGCTCGGATGCTTTCCGAGATTGTTCCATCATTGCCGGAGTTTGTTTCTTCATAGATTGAAGTTGTTGTCGAAGTTCTTGCAAATCTTCAGACAAATGTGCGCTAGACGAACCTTCGAGGGGATTATGGTCGACTAGTACTTTCTTCGAGAAGGAAGATGCGAGGTGAAGCAGCGGCGAGAAGTAGGAGGGGTCGAGTAATTATCAAATATTAAGCTGGAAAAGAGAGTCCCAGGGATCAATGATAAGAACAAAGAGGAATTTCATTACTTTCTAGAAAATTTACACGGACATTACAAAAGAAGTTCTACGGAGGGACTAACGAGTAAGCTGTCGCCAAGGCTAAAATGGCGACAAGAGCAAAAGAAACGAGAGAAAGAAAAAACAAGGAGGCATGCAACTAGACCTCCGGCCTCGATGAGCTAGGAGTCGAAGCTGGCTTGATCCCGAGATACGCCAAGATTTTCTTTGTGTTGGGTTTGGCTGCCTTAATCAGCGACCTCCATCTCGACTGCTCTATCTGCTCAGTGTCGCCAACTTTCGCCCAGTCGATAGTTTGCTGGCTATCGGCAACCAAGGCAACAGTGTTTTCAACGGCGACCTTCATATTCTCATGACGCACCCTCAGACCAAGATCTTCTGATGGATTAAAGCACTTGGCCAAGTTAAGGAAAGTCGCGGGTTCCTCTTTCTTTGGGAAGAAATAGGGAAAGAGCCGCGACAGCCCCTGCTTTGGCATGATCAATGCCTTCGCGTGCCTCTGACCCATGAAACTCGAGGAATGAAAGGGCGTCAAGAAGGGCATCATTTTTGGGTTCTTCAAGTTCAAACTCTTGAGCTGTTCTATCTGTCAAGAAAGAAACTAATTGAGCAGCAAATGAATGCAGAGAAGAAAATACAAAGGATATGAAGTGGTTCAGATACTTGCGAGGAAGCGGCGACTTTGCGTCCTTATACGCTTAAGGATCGCTTCCTCGCGAGCAGATTGTGCAGCTATGTGCTCGCTCAGCGAATTCTCGGCAGCGTGAAGTCTCTTTCTAAGATCTTCGACATCAGCAGCTTCAGTCTTGGCCTTATCAGCCTCTGCTCTAGCTTGAAAAGCGTCCAACTCGGCCTTTTTACGAGCCTCTTCACTTTGCTCTAATTTTTGAGCTAGTGCATTGGAACGCTCGTTGATAGCTGCCAATTTCTCTGCCAAGAAAGATAGATTTTTGCTAAAATATCGACAACAAAGGAGTAACAGAGTAATGGTAAAAAAGAAAGCAGCAAGGCATCACCTTCAGTTTGGTGAGCATATTCACGATACCCAATGAATTGAGCACCGATGCGAATAAGCTCTTTGATCATGGGCTGTTAAGGAAAGAAAAAGACAAAGCAAGAAAAATTTCGGTATGAGAAAAATATAATGGCATTTAGAAGCAAACGGAGGAAGTACGAGACAGTGACAAGAGTATGGAGAACTTACATCATCCAAGAGAGGGTTCGAAGAGCTACTCAATTGGAGACTTGGCTCCGGGATTGCTTCAGTCCTTGCCCTTTTCGGCGAAGGGACAAGGGGGCTCGAAGGAGGAGTAGATGTGCCGACATTTTGTTGAGGAGGCGACGATTCTTCTCCTTCAACGGGTTTCTCCGAAATAACTAAAGTATGTGACGTACTCGTTCGAGCAGCCACATCCAAAGTTGGTGTTTCTTCATCCTCATCACTGTGGAAAAAGGTGGCAGCATAAAAAGCAGTGCCAATAAAATTCTTCGAATAGAAAAATAAAAAGAAACAAGGAAACTTACGAGCTGATGAGACTCTCGATATATTGATCATAAGCTGCCTTTCGCGGTGAAGGGGCAGCTTCTTCGGGTTTGGAAGTCCCGGAATCTTCGACATTGCTCCTTTTCCTTTTGTTCTTTGGAGAAACAGCAGGAGGAGGAGATTGTGCTGATGTAGTACCTTCAGAGGCAGCATCCTTTTCAATAGATCCCGCAGATTTTCGGGAATCTGCGGGTTCATTCACAAAAGAGGGGGCTTCTTGGTTGTCATCGGCGACAACGGCCCTTTCCTCGACATCTCCACCCTCAGGAAGAGGAGGAAGAGAATCCATAGTAGGATGGTTCTGCAGAAAAATAACGACAAAAGAAAAAATTAGAGAGATATCAATGAGATGCGGGAAAAATTCGGAACAAGATAAAAACTCGAGAAGACAAAATACCTTGGGAGAGGATTGGTGGAGCTGTATGGTTCCACGCGGCAAGAGGAAGGAATAGGATCCCTCTTGCTCAGCGAGGAAATTCTTCGAATAAGCTTTTCCAAGTCCTTCACAGAAAGATCATTGGAGAGCCTATTGGCGTCATTGACACCAGCATATGTCCAAAGGGGATTTTTGCGAGCCTGAAGAGGCTGCACTCTAATCCTAAGAAAGTAGGCAGTGATTTGGACACCAGACAGCTCTTTGCCTCGAGTATTTTGAAGCTGATGAATACGAGACATAAGTGCTTCGTCGCCTTTTTCTCTTCTTCGGAAGCTTCAGCATCCCAGGAACGGCGGCGTTGAATTTTGGCACTTCCGTCAAAAGGGACTATGTTGTGCTCTACAGAGTTGGCACTTTCTTCGTGTATGTAGAGCCACCTTTTGCGCCATCCTTGGACAGAATCAGGAAATTTGACGTCGAAATAATCAACGTCAGTTCGGACACAGATAACAACACCACCTATGTTATAAGTGGCGTTGTGGGAGCCATTGCGGCGGAGGCAGAAAATGCGTTTCCAAAGAACCCAATTAGGAGTGATTCCAAGGAAGCATTCGCACAGTGTGATGAAAATAGAAATATGAAGGATGGAATTAGGGGTCAGGCTGGTGCAGCTGAATCCCATAGACAAAGAGAAGGCCGCGGAGGAAATCGTGAATTGGGGTAGAAAGGCCGCGGATGAGATGATCAACGAAACTAACCCGGTACTCCATTGGAGGGTTGGGGTAGCTTTCTTCACTGGGAAAGCGGATGGCGTCTTCTTTCTTCATTAAGCCAAGCCTCTTCAGCATGTTGACGTCTTGATTGGAGATTTTAGATCTCTCCCACTCAAGATCCTCAGCGGCCATCTTGGATTCGGAGTGCTTGTGGCGAGTGAGTCGTGTGCACGGTGGCATCAAAGGCACTGGAAAAAGTAATGCTTGTGCGTGCGGAAGATCAAACAGAGTTGGGCGCAAGGGAAGATTTTGCAGAGGGGAACAATGCGCGGCGCAAGCGAAGGAGTAAACCGAGGATGAAGAAAGGTTTATATAGGATTCGGGCGAGCAAAGTGCACCGTTGGATGAAGAAATCCTGTGGTGAAAAAGGATCTTGTAGATACAAGGGTAAAAGGGTATTTTTATCGCGATGGAATGGAACAGGCGTTACCGTACGTGCGCCGGGGAAAGCGGAGGACGTGTGTCCCCCACTTGCACGACGTGTCAACGAGGTGGAAATAATGGACCCACAAGGCAGCAAAGTCCCGACTATTAATAGAGATGAAGTGAATTTGACAAAGGAAAGTATGTCGACAAGAAAAAATAAAAGAAGAATGGCGACGGAGAAGTTATTTGAATACTTCGGGAGCCTTTGGTCAAATACAAGTTTTTGCCCAAATGCTCGGGGGCTACTTCGATAAAAGTAAAATTTCGACTATGGCAATATAGAAATTGCGGGAGCCTACAACCAAGCACAAGTTCTTGGTTGTAGCCTCGGGGGCTACTCCCATCGGGAACGCTGTTCGCGTGCCCGATGAAATTAAAAAGGAAAAGGAAGAAAGATAGAAAAGCAAGAGAGTATATTTCGAGTTATAATTAACTCTACATATACTCCCATCGGGAAGATTAATATAAGTCATATTTGACTCGATAAAATGTGCCATTCCAACAGCCGGAAAAGCACTCGACAATATATTCTCAGAACGCCAAAGTTGCGATCAATTTCTGAATGCCGCAAATTTGCGAAGGTAAGACCCTAGATCCGTTCTGCTGGGCGTGGCATCGCCTAAGACTGCGCTCTGCTACTTTTATCCGTATCAACGGATACGAAGAAAAATCCTAACGGACGCGTTAGGTACTCGATAAATTTGACTGGGACTCGACAGAATGGTAAGACCTTAAGCGGCACTCCGTCGGAGTTTGCACCGAGTATCCCGAGATCATGTCCGGGGACGTGATCTTGAAGTAGGTTTTTGCGGATTGCCACTAGAGCAGTTAACTAGTACCTGATCCGTCGGATGAACTAGCCCCAACTACCGATATCCACTGTACAATATAGAAATTTATATGAAGAAATATAGAAAAGTTTAAGTTGTCAAATAAAAATAAACAGTGGAGATTTTCCCTGACTCTACGATTCAAGCAAAATCTCGGGGGCTACTGACATAGGCATCCCAAATGGGCCTGCCGAAGATAGTACCCGGGGTTTAATGAAGGCCCAGTACCCGAAGAATAAAAGATTCGGGAGCCCAAGATATATTAAGGAAAGTAGAGTTGTAATAGGAAGTGTTGTTTGTAATCTGGCGGGATGAGTTAGAAACCGTCCCGGACTCTGTAACTTGTACAAAACGAAACCCTCGGCTCCGCCTCTTATATAAAGGGGAGTCGAGGGACGAAGAGATCATTGAATCATTGTTCACAAACCCTAGTTTTCATAATCGTCGAGTACTTTTCGGCTGAAACCTTCGAGATCTACTTACCCTCTACTTCTAACTAAACCCTAGCCTATAACCCGTAGGCATTGACAAGTTAATCCCTTGTCACCAGGCCTAACCCTAAGAAACGTAGCTAAACGCAACCACACAATTCCATGATAGATTGATAATCAACTTGACATAGTATTCAATATTCATCGGATCCCAACAAACACAACATGTAGCATTACAAATAGATGATCTTGATCATGATAGGCAGCTCACAAGATCTAACATGATAGCACAATGAGGAGAAGACAACCATCTAGCTACTGCTATGGACCCATAGTCCAGGGGTGAACTACTCACACATCGATCCGGAGGCGATCATGGCGATGAAGAGACCTCCGGGAGATGATTCCCCTCTCCGGCGGCGGTCGCGGAGGCGATCTCCTGAATCCCCTGAGATGAGATTGGTGGCGGCGGCGTCTCTGGAAGGTTTTCCGTATCGTGGCTCTCGGTACTGGGGTTTTCGCGACGAAGGCTTTAAGTAGGCGGAAGGGCAGAGTCGGGGGCGTCACAAGGGCCCCACACACCAGGGCGGCGCGGGGCCAGCCCTGGCGTGGCGGCGCCTCGTCGCCCCACTTCGTAATCCTTTCGGTCTTCTGGAAGCTTCATGGAAAAATAAGACCCTGGGCGTTGATTTCGTCCAATTCCGAGAATATTTCCTTTGTAGGATTTCTGAAACCAAAAACAACAGAAAACATCAACTGGCTCTTCGGCATCTCGTCAATAGGTTAGTGCCGGAAAATGCATAATAATGACGTATAATGTGTATAAAACATGTGAGTATCATCATAAAAGTAGCATGGAACATAAGAAATTATAGATACGTTTGAGACGTATCAAGCATCCCCAAGCTTAGTTCCTACTCGCCCTCAAGTAGGTAAACGATAACAAGGATAATTTCTGAAGTGACATGCTATCATAATCTTGATCAATACTATTGTAAAGCATATGAGATGAATGCAGCGATTCGAAGCAATGGTGAAGACAATGAGTAAACAAATGAATCATATAGCAAAGACTTTTCATGAATAATACTTTCAAGACAAGCATCAATAAGACTTGCATAAGAGTTACTCATAAAGCAATAAATTCTTAGTAGAAAGCTTTGAATCAACACAAAGGAAGATATAAGTTTCAGCAGTTGCTTTCAACTTCAACATATATATCTCATGGATAATTGTCAACACAAAGTAATATAACAAGTGCAATAGGTAAACATGTAAGAATCAATGCACACAGTTGATACAAGTGTTTGCTTCTAAGATAGAAAGAATAGGTAAACTGACTTAACAATAAAGTAGAAGATAGGCCCTTCGCAGAGGGAAGCATGGATTACTATATTTGTGCTAGAGCTTTTCATTTTGAAAACAAGAAACAATTTTGTCAGTAATAAATCATATGTGTTATGTATAAGATATCCTATAAGTTGCAAGCCTCATGCATAGTATACCAATAGTGCTCGCACCTTGTCCTAATTAGCTTGGATTAACATGGATTATCATTGCATAGCATATGTTTCAACCAAGTGTCACAAAGGGGTACCTCTATGCCGCATGTACAAAGGTCTAAGGAGAAAGCTCGCATTGGATTTCTCGCTTTTGATTATTCTCAACTTAGACATCCATACCGGGACAACATAGACAACAGATAATGGACTCCTCTTTAATGCATAAGCATTCAACAACAAATAATATTCTCATAAGAGATTGAGGATTAATTGTCCAAACTGAAACTTCCACCATGAATCATGGCTTTAGTTAGCGGCCCAATGTTCTTCTCTAACAATATGCATACTCAAACCATTTGATCATGAAAATCGCCCTTACTTCGGACAAGACGAACATGTATAGCAACTCACATGATATTCAACAAAGGTAAAAGTTGATGGCGTCCCCGAAAACATGGTTACCGCTCAACAAGCAACTTATTAAGAAATAAGATACATAGCTACATATTCTTCACCACAATAGTTTTTAAGGCTATTTTCCCATGAGCTATATATTGCAAAGACAAGGAATGAAATTTTAAAGGTAGCACTCAAGTAATTTACTTTGGAATGGCAGAGAAATACCATGTAGTAGGTAGGTATGGTGGACACAAATGGCATAGTTTTTGGCTCAAGGATTTGGATGCACGAGAAGAATTCCTCTCAATACAAGGCTAGGCTAGCAAGGTTGTTTGAAGCAAACTCAAGTATAAAACGGTGCAGCAAAGCTTACATATGAACATATTGCAAGCATTATAAGACTTTACATCGTCTCCTTGTTGTTCAAACACCTTAACCAGAAAATACTAGACTCTAGAGATCAATCATGCAAACCAGATTTTAACAAGCTCTATGTAGTTCTTCATTAATAGGTGCAAAGTACATGATGCAAGAGCTTAAAAATGATCTATATGAGCACAACAATTGCCAAGTATCAAATTATTCAAGACATTATACCAATTACCACATGCAGCATTTTCCGTTTCCAACCATATAACAATGAACGAAGCAGTTTCAACCTTCGCCATGAACATTAAGAATAAAGCTAAGAACATATGTGTTCATACGAAACAGCGGAGCGTGTCTCTCTCCCAAACAAAGAATGCTAGGATCCGAATTTATTCAAACAAAAACAAAAACAAAAACAAATAGACGCTCCAAGTAAAGCACATAAGATGTGACGGAATAAAAATATAGTTTCACTAGAGGTGACCTGATAAGTTGTCGATGAAGAAGGGATGCCTTGGGCATCCCCAAGCTTAGATGCTTGAGTCTTCTTAAAATATGCAGGGATGAACCACGGGGGCATCCCCAAGCTTAGACTTTTCACTCTTCTTGATCATATTGTATCATCCTCCTCTCTTGACCCTTGAAAACTTCCTCCACACCAAACTCAAAACAATCTCATTAGAGGGTTAGTGCATAATTGAAAATTCATATATTCAGAGGTGACATAATCATTCTTAACACTTCTAGACATTGCATAAAGCTACTGAAAGTTAATGGAACAAAGAAATCCATCAAACATAGCAAAACAGGCAATGCAAAATAAAAGGCAGAATCTGTCAAAAACGAACGAGTCCGTAAAGACGAATTTTTTAGAGGCACTTGGACTTGCTCAGATGAAAATGCCCAAATTGAATGAAAGTTGCGTACATATCCGAGCACGCACGTAAATTGGCAGATTTTTCTAAATTTTCTACAGCAGGGCGGCTCAATTTCGTGACAGCAAGAAATCTGTTCCTGCGCAGTAATCCAAATCTAGTATTGACTTTACTATCAAAGACTTTACTTGGCACAACAATGGAATAAAATAAAGATAATGAGAGGTTGCTACAGTAGTAACAACTTCCAAGACTCAAATATAAAACAAAGTGCGGAAGTAAAATAATGGGTTGTCTCCCATAAGCGCTTTTCTTTAACGCCTTTCAGCTAGGCGCAGAAAGTGTGAATCAAGTATTGTCAAGAGACGAAGCATCAACATCATAATTTGTTCTAATAATAGAATCATAAGGTAACTTCATTCTCTTACTAGGGAAGTGTTCTATACCTTTCTTGAGAGAAAATTGATATTTAATATTACCTTCCTTCATATCAATGGTAGCACCAACAGTTTGAAGAAAAGGTCTTCCCAATATAATGGGACAAGATGCATTGCATTCAATATCCAAGACAACAAAATCAACGGGGACAAGGTTATTGTTAACCATAATGCGAACATTATCAATCCTCCCCAAAGGTTTCTTTATAGCATTATCAGCAAGATTAACATCCAGATAATAATTTTTCAATGGTGGCACGTCAAGCATATCATAGATTTTCTTAGGCATAACAGAAATACTTGCACCAAGATCACATAAAGCATTACAATCAAAATCATTGACCCTCATCTTAATGATGGGCTCCCAACCATCTTCTAACTTCCTAGGAATAGAAGTTTCAAGTTTTAGTTTCTCCTCTCTAGCTTTTATGAGAGCATTTGTAATATGTTTTGTAAAGGCCAAATTTATAGCACTAGCATTGGTACTTTTAGCAAGTTTTTGTAAGAACTTTATAACTTCAGAGATGTGACAATCATCAAAATCTAAACCATTATGATCTACAGCAATGGGATCATTGTCCCCAATATTTTGAAAAATTTCAGCAGTTTTATCACAAACAGTTTCAGCAGTTTTAGGCAGTTTTGCACGCTTTGCACTAGGAGTAGAAACATTGCCAACACCAATTATTTTACCATTGATAGTAGGGGTGTAGCAACATGTGAAGCATTATCATTACTAGTGGTGGTAATAGTCCAAACTTTAGCTACATTATTCTCTTTAGCTAGTTTTTCGTTTTCTTCTCTTTCCCACCTAGCATGCAATTCAGCCATCAATCTAATATTTTCATTAATTCGAACTTGGATGGCATTTGCTGTAGTAACAATTTTATTATCATTATCCTTATTAGGCATAACTTTCAATTTTATAAGATCAACATCAGAGGCAAGACTATCAACCTTAGAAGCAAGAATATCAATTTTATCAAGCTTTTCCTCAATAGATTTGTTAAAAGCAGTTTGTGTACTAATAAATTCTTTAAGCATAGCTTCAAGACCAGGGGGTACACTCCTATTATTGTTGTAAGAATTCTCATAAGAATCACCATAACTATTACCATTAGCGGAAGGATATGGCCTATAGTTGTTACCAGAATTATTCCTATAAGCATTGTTGTTGAAACTAGCACAGTGGCCCTCGCAAAAGCGAGGGCATAATCTTTAATATTTCAAAAATATTATTTATTTATTTATTTTATTGTACTTATATAATTTCCTTATTACTGATCTCCTTCATTGAGAAATCAACAACATTCTAGACCCACAGAAAAAAATAATTAAGCTGGTGGTATTGTTCCTATATCAGAGGAATGACATGTGGATTTGGATTACAATATTTTGATGCCCCTTTCTTATATCGGGTATAGTTCATTTGAATGGGATGGTTTTAGTTGAAAAATATAAATAATAATCTATATGTCATATGTATATCCACCAAATTTTGTTTCATAATTTCATAGAAAGTAAATTATCTTGTTACTCTTTTTTTTAAATATTTGTGCTACAAATTTAAAAATGTGAAAAGTGGTATAGTGAAGAGAAAACTATAGATGCATAGTAATACTTGATATATACATAAATTAAGATGGAACATTAAAAGAAGAATAAAACTTTCTATTTTTATAAAATTATAGGAGAAGTCAAATTATGATCAGTACCAAATGACATCATGTTAATCGAATTCCAGAAAAATATATGCATCATATCTTCACTCTCATTTTGCAGAAATGGTACACTTACGGACAGATTTTTACGGGAAGCCTTATTGACACATCGTGAAACCAATTCATCTGAAGCAACTCCTGGTGTGTTTGTGGAAAAATCTCCCATAGCAAATCTACGATTGACACGTATTCCCGTAACAAAATTCTGTAAGCTGTTTGCGTGTAAGTTTAGCATTATTGCTCATTTTATCATGCTTTGTACTCTTTTTACAAGCTTTAATCAATGAAACCCAATGATGGAAACATCAGCTTAAGGAGATTGTTCTATGCTCTCTCTCTCTTTCTCTCTCTGTATCAGCTATTCTGTCTCACTCTCCAATGACAGAGTTCCAATGACTACAACAGCCACATCGTTGCCTTCTATTGGGCTGATATCAGCTCCACAACTCCATCAGTCCTTCTCTAGTTATTTTTTTTAATTTTGTTCCAAGTCCCCTTTTAGCACATATTTGTGACATAAATGAATATATTGTGCCTACAAAACAGCAGTGACAAAGTAAGCTATTGACATGGTTCACAAACCAAGCAAAGTATCAATATGCATAATAAATTGTAAGAAAGAAGAGTTAGGTGAATTAAAAATAAAATTCCAACCTTACGTACTTCTACCACTTGTAATTTCCCAGGATTTGTTTTTCTGAAGCACATCGGTATATTCTTGAGTGCAAACTCGGAATTAGAAAGAACAAAATACAAATTCATTGATACAATGATTTGATTGCTCTAGGCTGCACATGAAGTAGTGCATTTCCAACCTCACGGCACTGTGAATCTTGCATGTATCTAGCATAGTTCGGTAAACTCCGAAAATCATGAATATAGTCGATGAAAATAAGATTGATGAATATGTAAAAATAACGCAAACTTGAAGTAATTAAGAGATTAATAAAGAAAATTACAAAACAAAATAGCATGCTTCCAAATGGTTCGAGCTCCAATGAAAACACCATTTAACTAAAAAATGTAGGGTGTCGCGTGAGATGCAACAGGTTGCAGATAATAAGCAATAGAGACTGTAAAAAGGTACTTCTCAGTCAAGGAATAAGCAACAATAAATGGAATTTGGAGGACATTTTTGAAAAAAAGAACTTTCCTAAATAAATAGCTATTCATAAGGGTACTATACCTACATATCGTAAGAAATAGAAATGGCCGTGAATTATTATGATGGACACAAAGCATATAAAAGGTCAACAATATAATGACTGTACTGCAAGTAAGCGGGTATATGCTTGTAAAATTTTGAAAACCTAAAATGCTAGATGTCATTTGAAGAAACGGTCACCAAACAAATACATGTTAACTAAATATAGTAAAAGAGTTTTGTATAGATAATGACTCACATAAATAACTTTGTATCTTTCTATATGATATGAGCAACACAAAAGAAAACTTCATAAGCATGGTAATGTTAGTATTGTAGAAAGCATTTAATTTCAGATATTGCATGGTGAGAAACTAATGCTATGATGCAGAAAGGAATGAAAAAAAGGAAAAAAAATGTTTGCTCCTAGGGAAAGTATCAAACAACTAATCTGCACCTTTGAAAACATGATACATGAACAGACTGGATCAAGCAATCGATATGTGTAACTTGTTTTAACGCTTTAATCATGAAAACGAACATGTACCACAATAATATTCTGATCAGCAGTTCTCGATATGTAATAAACAATTAAACATGTCAACATCATATGAAGCTAAAATTGAGGCTGAATCACATGCACAATATTAGAGGAAGAAGAGACAGTCGAACATCGCATGATATCAAAAGATGGAAGGAAGATTGTGTTTCCGATTCTTTTCTTCTCTTTTTGCTATGTGAAGTTTCTTCATGGTAGGGCTCATTTCCGTCTGTGAAATCCCAAACCAAAGAATTAGAAGAAATTAACAGGCTCTAGATTCTAGATATACCGAGGAAAAGGTTAGAAGAATTAATCAAAGTAATATGTGCATGGAGATAAATTTAAGATTCAAGCCATGCAATCGTGTGGGCTGCAGTGGAAGACATGGTCGCCTCGGAAGGAGGGGATCATGATGATGAGGTGGTGGGAGGAAAGAGGCAGAACCATATCTTGCACACGGATCTGTGCCGGAAGATCAAAATCTATGAACCGGAATTTTCTTGATGCTCAGCTACCGATATCGCAATCTAGTCAAAACAAACTCATAGTTTAGAGAAATCCTAGGCTGAGATGTGCTCAATGTCGAAGTTAATAAAGTACTCCCTCCGCATATTATAAGCCGTTTTGGCAAACTAAATTAGTGTGAATTAGTCAAAGTAATATGTGCATGGAGATAAATTTAAGATCCAAGCCATGCAATCGTCTGGGCTGCAGTGGAAGACATGGTCGCCTCGGAAGGAGGGGATCATGATGATGAGGTGGTGGGAGGAGAGAGGCAGAACCATATCTTGCACACGGATCTGTGCCGGAAGATCAAAATCTATGAACCGGAATTTTCTTGCTGCTCAGCTACCGATATCGCAATCTAGTCAAAACAAACTCATGGTTTAGAGAAATCCTAGGCTGAGATGTGCTCAATGTCGAAGTTAATGAAGTACTCCCTCCGCATATTATAAGCCATTTTGGCAAACTAAATTAGTGTGATAAAACGTCTTAAAATATGGAATAAAGTGATACCATGTTTTTCCCAATTTGTTGCTTCCATCCCGTGCTACCTGGAGATTTGATTTCACTGCATTTTAGTAAAAACTTTATATATAGATTAAAATTCATGCGAAGACATACTAAATACATACAAAAACATGTACTCCCTCCAACCCCAAAAGGATGTCTCAAGCTTATCTAAATTTGCACGTATCTAGACACTAAAACACATCTAGATACAAACTTATTTTGTAAATTAAGATATTCTTTTATAGTATGCAGTAGAGGAAGTATTTGGCATCACAACTTTGTACTGTTGTCTCCGCCGCTGCATGCACTGAAGAAATAGATGAAGTGGTGTAAGAAAGATAGATGTTACGTGCTATTACCTGGCTATTAGCCACTTTATACTGTCTCCGCGCTGCATGCACTGAAGAAATTAATAGATGGAGTGGTATAAGAAGAATAGATGTTACGTGCTATTACCTAGCTATTAGCTGTTCGTGGGGCAAATCTTCAATGGATCGATCCATATCTTCCTTGACTGCATGGCGTACTGCATGAGTGCTATTAGCTGTCCGGTTGTGTGCATGATGCAAATCTTCAACGGATCGTGCATGAGGCATACACGACGCTGATGTGCGCACGCGAGGCCACCCATACAAAACCAGCCCTAGAAGATTGGAAACCTTGCGAGCTGATCGAACATGAGGTATACCTGATGAATACGGCGGCGGCAGCATGCACGCTAGGACGATGGAGTAGCTGGCAGACTGAGAAGCTGTACTCCTAGCTTGAGAAGGACCGATCGACCACCGAGGACACCCATGGAGAGCATGGCGGCGGGATCCGATCGGACGACGCCGAATACGGCAGCGGCAGTATGCACGCTAGGAATTGTATAACCTTTGTGCCCATGGAGCAGCTAGCAGACTGGAAAACGTGTAGTCCTAGCTTCAGAAGCACCGATCGACCAGCAAGAACACCCATGGAGAGCATGGCATCGGTGTTAGATCGTGGTGCGCCAACAACCATATTTTTTAGGTCATGTCATCGTCTAGGGGAAGATGCAATATGAAAAGTGTATCAAAAAAGTTATGAAGGGCATTGGTGGGTAATTTTTTCTAACTCTAATGTCAGTAATTATCTTCAACATCCATTGGTTGTAATAGGCTAGTTATTAAAATTAATGGCCAGATGTTTCTGATTATTGTGGGATTTTCTAGCTAATTCTCTAATTTCTGGTAGCCCGTAAGTTACTTTTAATATATAATAGATTATTACTTTTAATGAAGTTCACATCAACATGTTCTTCTTGCGCAACCAATGAAGCTTAAGGAACATTATTAGGATCAACATTAGATCTACCATTCACAAGCATAGACATAATGGCATCAATCTTATCACTCAAGGAGGAGGTTTCTTCAACAGAATTTACCTTCTTACCTTGTGGAGCTCTTTCCGTGTGCCATTCAGAGTAATTTATCATCATATCATCAAGAAGTTTTGTCGCCGCCCCCAAAGTGATGGACATAAAGGTACCTCCAGCAGCTGAATCCAATAGGTTCCGCGAAGAAAAATTCAATCTTGCATAGAAGGTTTGGATGATCATCCAAGTAGTTAGTCCATGGGTAGGGCAATTCTTCACCAAAGATTTCATTCTCTCCCATGTTTGAGCAACATGTTCATTATCTAATTGCTTAAAATTCATTATGCTACTTCTCAAAGATATAATTTTAGCGGGAGGATAATATCTACCAATGAAAGCATCTTTACATTTAGTCCATGAATCAATACTATTCTTAGGCAAAGATAGCAACCAATCTTTATCTCTTCCTCTTAAGGAGAAAGGAAACAATTTTAATTTTATAATGTCACCATCTACATCCTTATACTTTTGCATTTCACATAGTTCAACAAAATTATTAAGATGGGCAGCAACATCATCAGAACTAACACCAGAAGATTGCTGTCTCATGACGAGATTTAGTAAAGCAGGTTTAATTTCAAAGAATTCTGCTGTAGTAGCGAGTGGAGCAATAGGTGTGCATAGGAAATCATTATTATTTGTGCTAGTGAAGTCACACAACTTAGTATTCTCAACAGTACTCATTTTAGCAGTAGTAAATAAAGCAAACTAAATAAAGTAAATGCAAGTAACTAATTTTTTTGTGTTTTTAATATAGAGAACGCAAACAAGACAGTAAATAAAGTAAAACTAGCAACTATTTTTTTTGTATTTTTGATATAAAGAGCAAACAAAACAGTAAATTGAGTAAAACAAAGCAAGACAAAAACAAAGTAAAGAGATTGGATGTGGGAGACTCCCCTTGCAGCGTGTCTTGATCTCCCCGGCAACGGCGCCAGAAAAAATGCTTGATGGCGTGTAAGACACACGTCCGTTGGGAACCCCAAGAGGAAGGTGTGATGCGTACAGCAGCAAGTTTTCCCTCAGTAAGAAACCAAGGTTATCGAACCAGTAGGAGTCAAGGAACACGTGAAGGTTGTTGGTGGCGGAGTGTAGTGCGGCGCAACACCAGGGATTCCGGCGCCAACGTGGAACCTGCACAACACAATCAAAGTACTTTGCCCCAACGTAACAGTGAGGTTTTCAATCTCACCGGCTTGCTGTAAACAAAGGATTAGATGTATAGGGTGGAAGATGATGTTTGTTTGCGAAGAACAGTCAAGAACAAGTATTGCAGTAGATTGTATTTCAGATGTAAAGAATGGACCGGGGTCCACAGTTCACTAGTGGTGTCTCTCCCATAAGATAAATGGATGTTGGGTGAACAAATTACAGTTGGGAAATTGACAAATAAAGAAGGCATAACAATGCACATACATATATCATGATGAGTACTATGAGATTTAATCAGGGCATTACGACAAAGTACATAGACCGCTATCCAGCATGCATCTATGCCTAAAAAGTCCACTTTCAGGTTATCATCCGAACCCCTTCCAGTATTAAGTTGCAAACAACAGACAATTGCATTAAGTATGGTGCGTAATGTAATCAACACAAATATCCTTAGACAAAGCATCGATGTTTTATCCCTAGTGGCAACAACACATCCACAACCTTAGAACTTTCTGTCACTGTCCCAGATTCAATGGAGGCATGAACCCACTATCGAGCATAAATACTCCCTCTTGGAGTTACAAGTATCAACTTGGCCGAGCCTCTACTAGCAACGGAGAGCATGAAAGAACATAAACAACATATATGATAGATTGATAATCAACTTGACATAGTATTCAATATTCATCGGATCCCAACAAACACAACATGTAGCATTACAAATAGATGATCTTGATCATGATAGGCAGCTCACAAGATCTAACATGATAGCACAATGAGGAGAAGACAACCATCTAGCTACTGCTATGGACCCATAGTCCGAGGGTGAACTACTCACACATCGATCCGGAGGCGATCATGGCGATGAAGAGACCTCCGGGAGATGATCCCCTCTCCGGCTGGGTGCCGGAGGCGATCTCATGAATCCCCCGAGATGGGATTGGCGGCGGCGGCGTCTCTGGAAGGTTTTCCGTATCGTGGCTCTCGGTACTGGGGTTTTCGCGACGAAGGCTTTAAGTAGGCGGAAGGGCAGAGTCGGGGGCGTCACGAGGGCCCCACACACCATGGCGGCGCGGGCCCAGCGCTGGCCGCGTGGCCCTGGCGTGGCGGCGGCTCGTCGCCCCACTTCGTAATCCTTTCGGTCTTCTAGAAGCTTCGTGGAAAAATAAGACCCTGGGCGTTGATTTCGTCCAATTCCGAGAATATTTCCTTTGTAGGATTTCTGAAACCAAAAACAGCAAAAAACAGCAACTGGCTCTTCGGCATCTCGTCAATAGGTTAGTGCCGGAAAATGCATAATAATGACGTATAATGTGTATAAAACATGTGAGTATCATCATAAAAGTAGCATGGAACATAAGAAATTATAGATACGTTTGAGACGTATCAAGGAGCCGGACCCATGCAAATTGAGGTTGCCGGAGACAGCGACGCCCCGGATCAGCAAGAGGCTGTCGGAGTGTTATCACCGGAATTTGACCAAGTCAGAGGTGGGCCGCGATCAAAGATGGATGTGAAGAAATATATAGAAGAAATATGTGGATCGGCCTTTTATACCAAGTTGGGCTTAATTTCCCGTGTATCTGTAATATATTAGTTCGTATTTTAGTTAAGAGATAGAATCTTGGTCGTGCACGGTTTAGTGCACGCCCTCATTAGAAAGTCCCCTGGACTATAAATATGTACCTAGGGTTTATGGAATAAACAACAACTCACGTTCAACCCCAAAAACAAACCAATCTCGGCGCATCGCCAACTCCTTCATCTCGAGGGTTTCTATCGGGTAAGCGACATGCTTGCCTAGATCGCATCTTGCGATCTAGGCAGCACAAGCCACGTTGTTCATGCGTTGCTCGTCTTGAAGCGCTTTTGATGGCGAGCAACGTAGTTATCATTAGATGTGTTAGGGTTAGCATTGTTCTTCGTTTAAGCATGCTTACGTAGTGCAACCCTTGCATATCTAGCCGTCCTCACGCCTATCTCGGGTGTGGGGCGGCACCCGCTTGATCATTATTTAGTAGATCTGATCCGTTACGATTGCTCCTTGTTCTACAAGGATTAGTTTAATATCTGCAATAGTTTGGCCTTACAAAGGGGGGAGGATCCTGTGGCACGTAGGGTGGCGTTCGCAAGTCCTAAACGGGATGTTCCTAGGATCAACTTCATGTTGGTTTTTTGGCCTTGTTTAGGATCGGCTTACGAGCACCGTGCGTGGCCATCTGGCCCAACCTGGAGTAGGATGATCCGATTATGTGGTGAAAACCCTAAATCGTCGTAGATCTCATTAGCTTCATCTTGATCAAGCAGGACCACCAAGTATTCGTACACCCCGTACGGATCATGGGTGGATCGGCTCTTTGAGCCGATTCACGGGATAACTCGAGAGCCGATCGAGGCTCGTATTTAACGTTTACATGTATGCCCTGCGGGAAACTAAGCGAGGCAATCTCATCACCTTCCGACCAGGTATAGGTCGGGTGGCACGCCCTTGCACGCCGCAGCGCCGCGTGTGACCGGAAGAGCATTGCGGGCCGTCGCTCGGAGGGTCTCAGCCAGCCCGCAGCTCTAGGCTCCCCCGGCTCTACGGTGTTGACAAGGCCGCTGCCCGCCGGTGGGTTTTGGCGAGTCAACACATTCGCAGCACGCCCGGTGGGACAATCGTCTACATCAACCACATCGCCATCTACATACTGAGATGGCGGACGGCACGCCAGTCACATGCGACGAAATCAAAGCCATCCTCGAAGCCGCACTCTTCGGCTCCTCCCACCGAACCCACTCCCATGGCGTCAGGGGGAGGGGCTCCACGCCCGAAGGCGCACTTGATGGGAGAAATCTCCCCACCCCGTTGGAGGAGCGCACCAAGTCTCGCGAAGCATGGGGATCTGCCCAAGGAGCTCAGAAGGGAACATGACGGGATCAAGGCAACCCTTGGAACCGAACTCATCGGCTCCGCTGAGAAGACCCGGCCGCACGGTATCGGGCTTGGTAGAAACCCACGTCCGGGTCCCAGTGTCGACACGGTAGATCTCAGCCACCCCATAGATCGGCCAAAGTGTTCCTTTGGTGTCAATGTGGCAGGATCTGCAAGCCGCCATGACAAAGAGGAAACAGAAAGCAGCCACTCCCGTGACAAGGATGAAGAGGGAGCCGATCCGCGCGGCCAACCCCGAGGTGAGGACATGCGGTGCACGGCAAGGGAGGGAATAAGAAGCATGCGGTATCAACGCCCACACTCCAAGCACCCTCTCGGCAAATACGAGCAACACCAAGACCGACGTCCGCGCTACGACGCCGACGAAAAAGGAATTTCTGGTCTGATGCCGAGGTCGGAAGGCACCGCCAACATGGTAGAAGCAACAATGGGTACGGTCGTCGCGCCGAAGGGAGGCCAAGGGGGCAGAGTGACATGGATAAGCACTGGGACTGCCCGTTTTTCAAACATTGCTGGGATTCGGGGATGAGCCGATTGCCAACAATCGAGGACTGCCCAGAATGCAAGCAAAGGAAGAAGGGTGCCGCTAACGTGTCTGTGTTCAGCCGGCTAGGGCCTTTCCCGCATCGGGACAAGCGTGCCGAGTCCCCTCAGATGGAAGATCTCGAGGAGCTAGAGGACGGTAGTGAAGAATACAAATATCATCAGCCCGGATGGTACCCGATGGGCTCAGCCGTTCCCAGAAGCAAAGAGTCCAGCGTCTACGTGAGTTGGAAGAAGCCGAAAGATTATACTTGCGCACGCTAGGAGGGCACGGCCTGATCTGGCCGCCAAAATTCTGCGAACCCTGGACGAGGAAGGTCAGCCACAAAGAAAAGAGTGGCGCCCGAACAGAGAAAGGCCGATGATGAAACATCGGCTGGCACAAATATGGTGTTTATCCTCCCTTCGGAGTTCAATGCCCCGGGGTTAGACGAGACCTCCGTGGCACAACTTGACTGCGGCCCACGGCCGGTTATCTTTGAGAAGCCACGAGACAGGAGCTACAGGCATCTGAAGGCCCTGTACTTACGAGGGTATATTGATGGGAGGCCTGTAAACAGGATGCTGGTGGACACCGGAGCGGCAGTTAACATCATGCCATACTCTATGCTACGTCGGCTGGGACGCTCGAGTTCGGATCTAATCAAGACCAACGTAACGTTGAGCGATTTCAACGGCCAAGCGTCTGAGGCACAAGGAGTTCTGAACGTGGATCTGACCGTAGGAAGAAAAACCATCCCTACGGCGTTCTTTATCGTTGATAGCACGAGCAGTTATGCTGTTTTGCTGGGAAGAGATTGGATCCACGCCAACTGCTGCATTCCCTCCACGATGCACCAATGCATAATACAGTGGGATGGTGATGAGGTGGAGGTCGTCCAAGCCGACGACTCGGCTGAAGTCTCAACGGCTGGCATGAATGCATGGGAAGCAGCAGGCCAAGAACCCCTCTCAGGCATCAAATTGGACGACTGCGAGCGCATCGATGTGACGAAGGGAAGGGTTAAGCTAGTTTTATCCACTGGCCTGACCATGTAGGTTAAGCCAAGCGATGTGCAAGCCGGCGAGGCTGATCCTTGTGATCGGCCCCAAGGATCTGTGAAGGAGCATTACAAAACCTTCACTGAGCAAACAACGTGGAGGCCGATTCCGATGATCGGCCGTGAATATCCTCACCCACCATTCTCGCTCGGGTTCAACATGTTATCCAACGAGCCGATACCATCAATTCTCTTGACAGAATCGGCTCGGGGGGGCACCCAGGTAGATAAAATACGAGGATATGCAACAGAACCATTTCATCTTCTGTTGATGGGTATTGGAACATGGGGGCCGATATACAAGTCGGCCGAAAAATAAAAAAAAAAATTTGACAAAATTTCAGGCATAGCCGATGCACAGACATCGACTTAAGAGCAGAGGGGGTAGTTCCCTCCAAGAGTCTGGAAGGCGTCAGAAATACGAAGACGTTCTCACCGGAAGTTGCTTCAGCCTGCCAAAGACGATGAGCTGATCTGATCAGCAAGGCGCAAGGTTTGGACTAAAGAAGTTCGGGGGAGGGTGGCTCGCCACGAAATTCCCTCACTGCGAAGAGCCGATTTGTTCTGAATCGGTTGATACGGCGTTGCGAGTTGGAAATCAAGGATGATTGACGTGATCAGCTCGCTGCTATTCTCACCTTGAAGGCCCGGGGGGCAGCTCGCCGTGAAGGTCTCTGCTCCGGGAGCCGATTTCGTTGGGATCGGCTGAACTCTGCACCACAAGTTACCTAGAGAATGGTGCTTATGGTGCAAAACTATCATAGCCTGATGGATCGGCTGTATGGACCCTCAACGGAAGGGAGGTGATCGGCTGGTGGCCCTGCGGGATAGCTCTCTTGGACAAGGTTGAGCCCGCCCCAAAATCTCAATGGTGATGATCTGTCCTTTATCCTCGCTTTGGCTGAGGCTCGGGGGGCAGCTCGCCCTCGAAGTTTAACCAACTCTGTCGAAGTGGGCCCACTCTTCGTGACGGCTCGTTCAAAAGACAGTGATTATTGTAGAAGGACGCTGCCGGAGCTGAACGAACAGAATTCGGAGAGGATAATGAAAAGAAGACCTGACATTATTTCAGGAGTTCTGCCGTTAGGTTCAACATGCCATCTTGAGAGATCTGCGGATTTGCGCGAGTAAAGGCTTGGCCTTGTGTGGCAAGGAGTTTGGGTCTGGGTGGATCTATATCGAAATTTAGCGTGGGAGACCGGTGCGATGCCATCGGCTTGTTGGGCATTGTCCAGTTTGGCAATCGGCAGAATCAGAAGGAAAGACAATCGGCTAAATTATCATAGAGAGAATCGGCAAAATCGAGTTGGGGAATTTCTTCATTAATAAGCCAGATTTCTTACATAAAAGAGCTGATTGCTCTCAAAAGGGAAGACCAGGGGGATGCGTTGCCCCGTCTGCTACTGCTAGCCCTATGCTAAGACCCTATCTAGGGGCTGCTGCTGCCCTCGTCGTCGTCGTCGTCGCTGTCGTCGCCACCGCCGGTGCTGCTCCCCGCCGGCTCGTCGTCGCTGCTCCAGCGGCCGCCGATAGGACCCTCGTCGTCTTCGTCTTCTTCGTCGGCGTCGTCGCCACTGTCGACGTCGCTGAAGTTCCCGGGCCAGAGGTGGCGGCGTTTGGCCGGCGGCTCGTCGGAGGGGCTGTCTTCGTCCTCCTCCTCCTCTCCCTCCTCCTTCACCTCCTCGGAGGTGGTGAAGTCCGCCCGGGAGAGGCGGTCGTCTTCGCTCTCCTCCACTACTTCCTCGTCGGCAAGGAAGCGGAGGTCGCTCTCCCCGTCGGTTTGGGATTTGTCATCCTCGGACCAGACGGAGGAGTCATGATCCTCTTTGTCCCACTTTGTCGGGGCAAGGATGTCGTACGCCGCTTGTGTACCCCACGAGGGCGTCGACTCTCGGATGGGGGAAGACACGTGGGAAGGATCCGACGAAGAAGAAGAGGAAGAGGAAGAGGACATGGTTGCAGGGAGGGTTTTTGGAGCGCTACTCGCGGAAGGGGTAAAGAAGAGAACTGTTCGTTGCGGCTAAATAAAAGGAAGTGGGGGTTTTTAATTTCCGAGCAGTTCTCGAGGACATGGTGCCAAAACTCGTCAAATCGTGCAGAGAAGTTGGGAAGGCAAGTCGTCATGATGAGGCATGCTGCGACAGTTCCGCTCTGCTGTGACACGACCCCTCTGAGGAAGAAACAGAGTGGTTTTGAAATTATCATTACCAAAACCAGGGGGGCATGTGTTATCACCGGAATTTGACCAAGTCAGAGGTGGGCCGCGATCAAAGATGGATGTGAAGAAATATATAGAAGAAATATGTGGATCGGCCTTTTATACCAAGTTGGGCTTAATTGCCCGTGTATCTGTAATATATTAGTTCGTATTTTAGTTAAGAGATAGAATCTTGGTCGTGCACGGTTTAGTGCACGCCCTCATTAGAAAGTCCCCTGGACTATAAATATGTACCTAGGGTTTATGGAATAAACAACAACTCACGTTCAACCCCAAAAACAAACCAATCTCGGCGCATCGCCAACTCCTTCATCTCGAGGGTTTCTATCGGGTAGCGACATGCCGCCTAGATCGCATCTTGCGATCTAGGCAGCACAAGCCCCACGTTGTTCATGCGTTGCTCGTCATCGAAGCGCTTTTGATGGCGAGCAACGTAGTTATCATTAGATGTGTTAGGGTTAGCATTGTTCTTCGTTTAAGCATGCTTACGTAGTGCAACCCTTGCATATCTAGCCGTCCTCACGCCTATCTCAGGTGTGGGGCGGCACCCCGCTTGATCATTATTTAGTAGATCTGATCCGTTACGATTGCTCCTTGTTCTACAAGGATTAGTTTAATATCTCGCAATAGTTTGGCCTTACAAAGGGGGAGGATCCTGTGGCACGTAGGGTGGCGTTCGCAAGTCCTAAACGGGATGTTCCTAGGATCAACTTCATGTTGGTTTTTTGGCCTTGTTTAGGATCGGCTTACGAGCACCGTGCGTGGCCATCTGGCCCAACCTGGAGTAGGATGATCCGATTATGTGGTGAAAACCCTAAATCGTTGTAGATCTCATTAGCTTCATCTTGATCAAGCAGGACCACCAAGTATTCGTACACCCCGTACGGATCATGGGTGGATCGGCTCTTTGAGCCGATTCACAGGATAACCTGAGAGCCGATCGAGGCTCGTATTTAACGTTTACATGTATGCCCCGCAGAAACTAAGCGAGGCAATCTCATCACCTTCCCGACCAGGTATAGGTCAGGTGGCACGCCTTGCACTTCGCAACGCCGCGTGTGACCAGAAGAGCATTGCGGGCCGTCGCTCGGAGGGGTCTCAGCCAGCCGCAGCTCTAGGCTCCCCCCGGCTCTACAGTGTTGACAAGGCCGCTGCCCGCCGGTGGGTTTTGGCAGTCAACACGGAGACAGCGATGTTCCGGATCAGCAAGAGGATGACGGAGACAAGGAGGAATCAATCCTGGGCAATCTAAGCCCAACCTCAGTCGATGCTACCACCTTGGATACAGAGGAGTACAATCGCCTGACGAAGGAGCTGGAAGGTGACGAGGAAGCTGAAGCAGAATCCGCCCTACCCAAACAGGTCCTTGCAACCATAACTGGGCTGGAGCAGGACGCTAACGAAGAAGAAACTCCGACCGACGTCAGACTCCTAGGCCCGTCCACTTTGGAAACTCCGCCTTCGCGTCTTCGATACCGCGCCGTGCCGGATTCCGGAGAAGGGCATATCTCCTGTCATGGGGGAAATTTGTCCGCAGAAGAGCTCGTCGAACAGGCAGGCCGGGGCGCCATCGCGCATTCGGAAATCCTCAACAAACCAATAAATCCAGAAGAGGCCGCAGATCCTGAAGCTCTAGAAGCAAAAAGAAAGGAGATGCTGGCCGCAGCTAAAGTATTTGCCAACACCGCAGCAGCAATGTTGGAGGAGAGGCGAGAAGCAGAAGAAGTGATGGAAAGTTTCCTCAAGAGAGAACGCGAAGCCGCAAAATGCTTGGCAGAGGCTAAGAAACTCCGAGCACAATGGGAAACCATGATGGAGGATGTTGGGAAGGAAGCAGATATAATCCGTCGGGATGCCATTGGACCCCGAAAGATCAACTTTGCAACCCCCACAAACCAGCAGCCACTCGCCACTCCAAAACACAATATGAAGAAAGCTGCGGAGATCTTGGCCAAGCAAGATGAGGAAATCGACATCGCACACCTCCGCACACTGGTAGCTTCAGTAATGAAGCAATAGAGTAAGGCAGACACTTCGCGCCGGTTGGAATCCAACCCGGAACTGTGTGTATCCATAGCGCAGAAGAACGCCTCCGGAAGGCAGCATCGTGACGATTAATCGTGCACCGGATCCACGGAGCGCAGAAGAAGAACCAGAGAACATCCAAAGCCAATATCGGTACCCTCGAATACACCTCTAACGGATCCAAGGAAAGGAAAGGATCTGATGTACACTAGAAGGGACAAGTACCGGAACCCGTCACCCCCGCCGCGGCCCCAGCGACCTCCTCCGCCTCCTCACCGCCGTAGTCCAGTCGGAAACACCAGACCCCATGGGCCTGGCGGAATCAACCTCCGCGACAACGTGGCTCCTCAGAGGAATCGGAACACGGAGCGTACGTCGGAGCCTCGTCGGAGCCGGAATGAAGAGCGTGAGCCTGAGCCCCGCAGAAGCCGGAATGATGGAGGCGACCGCCATCATGGGGAAGGTAGCCACCGGAGCCGGAGTCAGCAACGTGAAGGGCGCGGCGAATCTGAGGGCGGAAGCAAATGGTCCCACAGGCCCCCTCGCAGATCTCCCTCCCCACCACCTAGTGTAGGAGGTGGAGGCGGAGGCCGGAGATCTCGCTCCCGTTCAAAATCTCCCCGCAACAGCCCACGCGACGCACTGGAACGTCTCAACGAGTACAGATCTGAATACATTGGCCCAAAATGCTTTGGCAGGATGATCTGAGAGGAGCCTTATCCAAAAGGCTTGAACCTTAAGCTACCCGGAAATCTGAAGCACTATGATGGCAGTGAGAGGACCGATACCTAGATTGAAGATTACTTCAATGCAGTAAGCTTCGCCGGAGGGAACCAGAGAATAGCCTACCGCATGCTTCAGTTATACCTTATTGGTCCAGCTCGTACCTGGCTCGGCGACCTCCCGGAGAATTCAATCTTTTGTTGGTTTGACATGAAGATCGCCTTTGAGAAACACTACAGGGGCACCTACAATAGACCTGCCAAAATAAGCGACATGCAGGCGTGTATCTAGAAGAAAGGAGAAACATCGCGAAGTTTCCTCACACGATGGTTAGATACCGAGAACGAGTGTGAGAACGTGGATAATCGCACAGCTATGCACGCCTTCATCGGTGGACTGCAGAGGGGAGGACTGCTCCGATCCGGCACAAACTTACTTGCTTGATCAACGAAAACAATCTGACATTGGATGACATGATCGGCTTTGCAAGTACTCACACCGCCGCTGACGATGACGCAGGTGGAGAACTCACCGCTACAGCCATACCCCTACACCAACAAAAGAAAAACCATGATAATGGCTGCAGCAGCAACAACAACAAGCGGAAGAATCCCCCCGATGACCAGAAGAGTGGCGGATCCGACATGGTTGCCATGATGTTTCAACGCGGAGGTCAAGGAGGCGGAAGAGGCTGCGGACGAGGAGGCAGAGCCGGCTGTAAGAGAAAAATTCACACCCCAAGTTTTGTGTGTTTGATGACAACACTTGAGTAATCTCACCGTGTGCCTTGAGTATCATTGTTAGATTTGCAAGAGCACGGTGACCTCGCCGGACGCGTCAAGATCGGAAGACTGAAGCATAGTTGATAGGTTTTCTCGGTTTTGTGTGTGTTTGGCGAGGTGACATGGTTGGAGAGAAAAAGGGAAGAAAACCAGATTTAGCCAGGCCGGTACTACCGGTACCTGTAGCGGTAGTACCGCTACCCCTATAGGTACCGCCTCACGGTACCGCTCTGAGTTCTGCGCTGAATTCGTCCCACAATACTGGTTACGGTACCTTTACGGTACCTGGAGCGGTAGTACCGCTCACGAGCGGTAGTACCGCCCACGGTACCGCCCAGGTACCGCCCTGGTACCGCTTTGGTACCGCTTCGAGTCCAGTAAGGTTTGGACCCTGTTGCGGTACCTCGAGTGGTACCTCGCGCAGTAGTACCGCTCTGCGTCCTTTGACCAGATCTGGGAGGATTTCGAACTCAGAGCGGTAGTACCGCTTCCCAGAAGCGGTAGTACCGCTTAGGCCAAATCTGGACATAATGGTTGGATTTGGAGGAGCCTATTTAAGGGCTCCTTCTTCCCCAACACGATTTTATCTCTTCCCCCTCTCTCTCCTCCATTGTTGCCGAGCTTAATTCTTGAGGATCTCCTTCCCCATCCAACCAATCTTGCCCAAACTTTGAGGCTAGGTGGAGGAGACCCCGATCTATAGTTCTACCAAGAGAGATTTCACCAATACTTGCTATTCCTTAGTGGACCTTGGTGGTAGGGTTCCTTTAGTGGATCTTGGAGAAGAGTTCCTTTTGTGGAGCATTGGAGATTTCCTTTGGTGGAGCATTGGAGAGTTCCTTTGGTGGAGCATTGGAAGAGTTCCTATGGTGGAGCATTGGAGATGGGTTCCTATGGTGGAGCATTGAAGATGTGCAGCTATGGAGTCTAGCTTGGTGATGTACTAGATCCATAGGGTGTTGGGAGCATCCTTGTTGTGGAGCTCGCCCCAACCTTGTGAAGGAATCACCGCCTCGACCGGTGCCTTAGTGGAAGAGGGAGAGCACCTTCGTGGAGCTCTCTAGAGGAAGAAGGTGAGGCCTTCCTTCGTGGTGTGGCCGCCTAGTCTATTGTGTGAGACTAGCACCTCCTCAACGCAGACGTACTTCCTTTAGTAGAAGGAACTGCGGGAAACAAACCTCGACTAGCCTCGCCCCCCCCGGTTGTCTCGCTCCTTACTCTCGTTATCTTGTTGATTCCTTTACTTGTTGCACTCGTCCAATATTCATTGTAGGATCACCACTATTGCTAAAGTTCACACCTTTACCTTCCGTTGCATAAAAATTGAAAAAGACTAAAACTTGCCGTAGCGCCATTCACCCCCCTCTTGTTCGCTACGATCCATTCAAGTGGTATCAGAGCAAGGTTTTCTTGCTCGGGCTTTACCGCCTAAGAAATGGCCGAACAAGAGGCGGATAAGAATGGGTCACCTTCCCTTGTGCCACCCGCTCCATCATCGCCCATCGATTCCACGACGGCTACGTTGGATGACCTCAAGAAATTGGAGTTATCCATCGTTGCCCAAATGAAGGCAATGATGATGGAGTTGGTTGTACAAAAACCAAACCCTCCACCAAAAGCAAGTGCCGAAGATCCGCCACCAAAAGCTAACCCCCTTCCTCTTGTTGATTTTGCCGCGGAAGCGACAAAAGATCCACAAAAGGAAGGGCTTGGGGATACCGGCACTTCAACAAAAGGGAAGGATGATGACACACTGGTTGCGGAACGTCTAGGGGGTTATCATGCGGTGCCACCACCAAATGATTACACCATAAACGTTCCAATACCTATGCCGCATATCTTGTCGCATGGTTCACCACCGTCTCTTGAGTCAAACAACTTTGAGAATTGGCAATTCTTAATGCATTCTCATGTGCGCAGCGCTTCTACCGAGCTTTGGCGTATCATTGAGGAGGGCTATTCACCACGAGATCCCAAGAATTTGACAAGAAGAGATGTGGTGGATGACCAACTCAACGCCACCGCCATCAACATGATTCATATGGCCATCACCCCCAAGGAGCGCGCTCATATCCGCTCGCTCAAGACCGCCAAGGAAGCATGGGACAAACTTGAGAAGCTCTTCCTCGGCAATGCAAGCATCCAAAGCTCTCGTTTTGATGAAGTGAACAACATGGCCGACAATTTCGTCATGATTGAAGGAGAGACCCCCGAAGAAATGTATCGACGCCTCATCGCCCTTGCCGTGCAAATGCAAGATCTTGGAGCAACGTTCGTGGATGACCATTGGATCAAGCGCAAGTTCTACAACGCTCTCCTCCCTTATGACGAAGTGAATTTGACGGCCATCCGCCAAAACGCCTCCTTCCGTGCTGTGACATGCGATGAAGTCCTTAGCGAAGTCATCGCTTTGGACATCTCCAAGAAGAATGCGGAGGATCTTGTTGCTCGCGCCCACAACTCCCGCAAGCACAACCTTGCATTGAAGATGAAGGTGCATGAAGCTAGTGAAAGTGATGAGGATCCCGTTGAGTGGGGGTCGGATGATCTCAAGGTCAACTACCATGAGCACATGGCTCTCGCCGCCAAGAAGTTTTGGGATGGAAACATGTCCCGAAACACAAGACCAAGAAGATCACGTGATTCTCCAAGAAGACTCTCCAAGAGCCCAAGAGAAGGGACAAAGGGAAGAACATGCTACAATTGCGGTGACAAGAATCATTTTGTCGCGGATTGTATGTTTGAGAGAAGAGAAGATCATGGTGGAAGGCTTATCCCAAAGGATAGGTACAAACCACTCTCCAAAGGATTCTCCAAGTTCTCCCCAAGGTCCGATGACGACAAGGTCTCCTCCAACAAGAAGCCTAGAGCCTTCATCATTCGAGAAGAGTACTCCTCCGATGAAGATGGAGAGCATGAGGACAAGCGCTCCAACAAGGAAGGAGAGGGAGTGGCCGCCATCGCCATTTCCACTCCCTCTATCTCCCTCTTCGACTCTCCTAATGAGAACCTCGTCACCAACAATGCACGTTGCCTTATGGCAAAGGTATCCACGAAGGTAAAATCCCCTTCCAAACCATCATCTTCAACTAATGCCTTATATATTGATGATGCCACTAGTCTCACCGTTAAACGTGAGATTATGGGTTTGGATTCCTTGGACTCTTTTCTCACTAACATGAAGGGGGACACCAAGATTCATGTTGGGGCTCTCCTAGCCCAACTTGGTGCGGCACAAGATCTCATTGAGAAGAGGGAGAAGTTGGAAAGGGAAGCGGCCTTTGAGCTTGCCAATCTCAAGGAGGAGCTTGATGATGAACGGAATCTTCGCATGCCTCTTGAAGCTAGTGTCATCGTCCTTGAAGACAAGAATGAAGTTATTGTCTCACGACTCACCAAGGATCGAGACCACGCTCTTGAGTTGGTTGGTGACCTCAAAAAGAAGATGCTCTCGCTCGAGGAAGCCAACAAAGGGAAAAATGATGAAGACCCCAATCTTTGTCATGATGAGCTTGTGGATCAAGTTACTTCCTTGAAGAGGCACAATGCTCTTCTCTTGGAAGTCAATGCTCTTCAAGAAGAAGCCTTGGATGAATATTACCGCTTATTCAAAGAGAAGACCTCATGTTGCAACCATGAAGAAGAAATTTCCGCTCTTGAGACCACCAAGGCCAAGCTATTGAGTTTGAGTAGCAAGCAAGAAGAGTCTTTGGTGGAATGTCTCCGCATGAGCAAGGAAAAGGACACGTGTTGTGATCATGAGGAGGAAATTGCCACCTTGAAGAGAAGGGAAGCCAAGCTCATGGAAGTCAATTCCATGCAAGAGGAAACATTGAAGGAGTACTTTCCTTTGAGCAAGGACCGTGCATGTTGCACTCATGAAGGTGACCTTGCCAAGATGGAAAATGACAAGCGCATGCTCATGAAGATGAATGCTCTCCAAGAAGAAGCTTTGATGGAACACTTCCGGGTGAACAAGGTAAAGGAGGTCCAAGTGTTTGACATTTGCCATCCACACCCGGAGCATGAAGATGAAGGCAATCGCTTGAAGGCCAAGGTTGATAGACTCCAAGTTCAAGCCAAGTACTTGGAAGGAATCATTGAAGCTAAAGATGGAGCCAAAGAGGGCTCGTGCAATGAAGGAGGAGTGGCTACCAAGCCAAAGAGAAATAGGAAGAGGAGGACCAAGAAGAATAAGAACAAGGAGAACATGGAGACCAACCTTGAAGAGAGCAATGCTAGCTCAAGAAGGGATGGAGTACCCAACTCCACCTCAACGGGTTTCGCCGGCTCTAACAACCCTTCTCATGTTCTTTTTGTTGATTACTATGGACATATTCGTGCTCGCTTTATTGGTCCTCAAAAGGACAATGTTGATTGGACTATTTGGGTTCCCAAACCCCTTGTTACTAACATGCTAGGACCCATTGAAAAATGGGTACCTAAATCCAAGACTTGATTCCTTGTAGGACTATGCTTCCGGTGGTGCTAAATGGGTGGTTGATAGTGGAGCCACAAGTCATATGACCGAAAGCAAGGATATTGTTGTCGACCTCGTGCCTTCTCTCTCTACCGTATCATATGGCGACAACACGTGCTCTAAGGTATTGGGTCTTGGCAAGGTGGTGGTAACACCCGACATCTCACTTGTGAATGTCCTCCTTGTCGAGACCCTTGGTTACAACTTACTCTCCGTTCATCAAATTGCTCGTATGGGTTTATGCACATTCTTTGATGAACATATGGTGGTCCTCTTGTGGAGCAAGACACTCAATGTAGCTTTTGTTGGATATGTAGAGAACGGTTTGTATGTTGTCGATTTCTCCGGAAAGACAACGTCTTCCGCTCTTTGCCTATTCGCCAAAGGTGACAAGGGTTGGTTATGGCATCGCCGACTAGCCCATGTCAACATGAGGACTTTGCAAAGTCTCCACAAGGGTGGCCACATTCTCGGACTAAAAGAAGATGTCTCTTTTTGCAAGGATCGTGTTTGTAGGGCTTGCGTACAAGGAAAAATGCATGGAGCTCCTCACAAGGCCAAGACTATCATCTCTACCACAAGATGCTTGGAGCTCCTACATGTTGATCTCTTTGGTCCACCATCTCATGAAAGTCTTGGAGGAAAGAAGTATTGCCTCGTCATCGTTGATGACTATTCACGCTATTGTTGGGTATTCTTCTTCAAGTACAAGAGTGAGACTCAACGGACCATGATGGAGTTTGCCAACCAAGTTCAACGCAAGTACGACAACAAGATCCTCGCAATAAGGAGCGACAATGGAATGGAGCTCAAGAACTACACATTGGATGACTTCCTCGGCGAAGAAGGAATCCAACACCAATACTCCACGCCATATACTCCCCAACAAAATGGGGTCGCCGAAAGAAAGAATCGAACCTTGATCGAAGCCGCTCGAACCATGATGATGGAATACAAGTCCAACTACAATTTTTGGGCGGAAGCTATCTCTACCGCATGCCATGCTACTAATCGCCTCTACTTTCGCAAAGGTCTTGAGAAGACACCTTATGAGATCCTCACCGGCAACAAGCCTAATGTGTCATACTTCAAGGTCTTCGGATGCAAATGCTACATACTTGTCAAAGACACACGCCTATCCAAGTTTGATTCAAGAGCTCAAGAAGGAATTTTCGTTGGCTATGCTACGGATTCTCACGCCTATAGAGTCTTCAACAATCAAGTGGACGTGTTGTAGAATCTTGTGATGTGACATTCGATGAAGATGATAGATCTTTGGAGGAGCGAAGTGCTTCTTGTGAGAAAGGAGATGCAATTCCCCCGGATACCATAGGAAGGATGGGTGTTGGCATTCACCGACCTCAAGAGCTACCTTCTATGAGTACCGGGGAAGGACCAAGTTCCACCCAAGTGGAGCCATCTACACCACAAGGCCAAGCTTCTTCCGTGGATTTTAAAAATGCAAGTCAACCTCTACAACAACCTCAAGTTCAACCTCAACCTCGAGATCAACCCCGACATCTACAACAACAATCAAGTCCAAGTTCACCTCAACAAGCTCAAGAACAACACTCACCGCAAGCTCGTCTACCTCAACAACCAACATCAAGTGACCAAGGTCAAGCTTCAAGTTCTTCTCCGAGTGGTTCGGGGATAATCTTCATGGACAATAATATCCCCAATACCCCCGAGCCATCTGGATCTCATGACAATGATGCCCCTTTCAATGACAATGGAGGTCAAGGCAAGGACCTAAACCGTGATGAAGGCCAAGAGGACTCACAAGAATCATCTCCTTTAGCCGACACTCGCCGTGAAGACCCCACTACAAGACACTTGCGTCTCAAGTCTCATTCCTTGCAAAACATCATTGGTGATCTAAGGAGAAATGTTACCACTCGGAGGCAACTTGCAAACTTTTGTGCGCACCACGCCTTTGTCTCTAGGGAGGAACCACTCAAAGTTGATGATGCTCTCAAAGATCCCGATTGGTTGAATCAAGAGGAACTCAACAACTTCAAGAGGAATGATGTATGGACTCTCATGAAGCGACCCGATCATTGCCGCAATGTTGTCGGCACCAAGTGGATCTTCAAGAACAAGCAAGATGAAAGTGGGACGGTCATCCACAACAAAGCAAGATTGGTGGCACAAGGCTATTCTCAAGTCGAAGGCGTGGACTTTGGTGAAACCTTTGCACCCGTTGCAAGGCTTGAGTCCATCCGTATCCTTTTGGCCTTTGCCTCACATCATGGCTTTAAGTTGCAACAAATGGATGTTAAGAGTGCTTTTCTTAATGGTCCTCTACATGAGGAAGTATATGTGAAGCAACCCCCGGGGTTTGAGGACCCCCATTTCCCGAACCATGTCTTCAAGCTCAAAAAGGCCCTATATGGTCTCAAACAAGCTCTACCGTTCGATGATAGGTTCGCTTCTCTACCTTTGTGCCTCTCGCCCGGATATAATGTTAAGCGTTGGTATGTGTGCACGGTTTCAAGCAAGTCCGAAGGAAAGCCACCTTGTGGCGGTCAAAAGGATCTTTCGATATTTAGTTGATACCCCACACTTCGGACTATGGTACCCAAGGGACACCAGACTTTGCATTGGTTGGTTTCACCGACTCCGATTGGGCGGGCGACAAGATTGATAGGAAGTCTACCTCCGGAGCATGTCACTTTCTTGGAAGATCTTTGGTATGTTGGTCCTCGAAGAAGCAAAATTGTGTCTCCGTCTCCACCGCGGAAGCCGAGTATATTGCCGCGGCGAGTAGTTGTGCTCAAATCTTATGGATGAGGCAAACCTTGCGGGATTATGGACTCGAGTATAGCAAGGTGCCTCTTTTGTGTGATAATGAGAGCGCAATCAAGATCGCCTACAACCCGGTTCTTCATGGCAAGACGAAGCACATTGAGATACGGAACCACTTCATCCGGGATCACATTGCTCGCGGAGATATTGTACTATCCTATATTGGCACCAAGGAGCAATTGGCGGACATCTTCACGAAGCCCTTGGATGAGAAGCATTTCATTGAGTTGAGGCATGAGCTAAATATCATTGATCCATCGAACTTTGCTTGACCATCGTGTGCACATACCACTCCTAACCTTTATATCTAGATGAAAGGCACGCATGGACATAGGGGGAGTGCGGTTTAAATCCATTGAGATATCACTCCCCCCATAATGCATAAAGAAATCCAAAACATTTGCTATTTGTCAATTAAGTGACTTATGAGCTTCATGTTGAGTTGTAGTCCGTGAGTCCTAGATACATCTACGCGACCTCACAACTACTATACTCTTACACGGTGGCTTCGGCCACCAACACCCCTCTTTGAGGGTTTTTCGGTTCTTCGTAACCTTGTTTTGTCTTTCTTCTTTGCTTTCTTCTTCTTGTTTTTGAGAACCTCCTTCAAGCTTGTTTTCTCGTGATTTTTGCAAGCTTGGTTGTATGTTCTTTTTCTCCATCCTTCTAGTTTCGTTACCCTCCTTTTAGGTGTTCCGATGCCAAAGGGGGAGAAGTTCCTAGGTGGATGGGGACCTTGGTTGTTTGTAGCCGTTTGGTTCTAGTTGCTTATCTTGTCTTATGGCTACATCAACAATCCTATGGAGGCATCTTATTGTGAGTTTGGGTATTCTCAAGGCTATGGTATGATAACTTCACCCAAATCTCCGGGTATCATCTTATGTTGCCTCCATTTTGTGCATATGCTATTTGAACATATCGTTTATCTATGTTGCATATGTGCTTGGTTTGTAAAAATTAGGGGGAGTGATGTCTCTACAACATGTGTATTTGTATTCAAATACATATTCATGATATGCACATGTGTAGGGGGAGCTCCGTCGAGTTTTTGCAAATCTTAAGTATCTCATCATAATATCATATGTTATTGTCAACTCTTGTGTTGTCATCAAACACCAAAAAGGGGGAGATTGTAAGAGCAAAATTCACACCCCAAGTTTTGTGTGTTTGATGACAACACTTGAGTAATCTCACCGTGTGCCTTGAGTATCATTGTTAGATTTGCAAGAGCACGGTGACCTCGCCGGACGCGTCAAGATCGGAAGACTGAAGCGTAGTTGATAGGTTTTCTGGTTTTGTGTGTGTTTGGCGAGGTGACATGGTTGGAGAGAAAAAGGGAAGAAAACCAAATTTAGCTAGGCCGGTACTACCGGTACCAGTAGCGGTAGTACCGCTACCCCTATAGGTACCGCCTCACGGTACCGCTCTGAGTTCTCCGCTGAATTCGTCCCACAGTACTGGTTACGGTACCTGGAGCGGTAGTACCGCTCACGAGCGGTAGTACCGCCCACGGTACCGCCCAGGTACCGTAAACGAGTTACGGCTGTACCGCCCTGGTACCGCTTTGGTACCGCTTCGAGTCCAGTAAGGTTTGGACCCTATTGCGGTACCTCGAGCGGTACCTCGCGCGGTAGTACCGCTCTGCGTCCTTTGACCAGATCTGGGAGGATTTCGAACTCAGAGCGGTAGTACCGCTTCCCAAAAGCGGTAGTACCGCTTAGGCCAAATCTGGACATAATCGGTTGGATTTGGAGGAGCCTATTTAAGGGCTCCTTCTTCCCCAACACGATTTTATCTCTTCCCCCTCTCTCTCCTCCATTGTTGCTGAGCTTAATTCTTGAGGATCTCCTTCCCCATCCAACCAATCTTGCCCAAACTTTGAGGATAGGTGGAGGAGACCCCGATCTATAGTTCTACCAAGAGAGATTTCACCAATACTTGCTATTCCTTAGTGGATCTTGGTGGTAGGGTTCCTTTAGTGGATCTTGGAGAAGAGTTCCTTTTGTGGAGCATTGGAGAGTTCCTTTGGTGGAGCATTGGAGAGTTCCTTTGGTGGAGCATTGGAAGAGTTCCTATGGTGGAGCATTGGAGATGGGTTCCTGTGGTGGAGCATTGGAGATGTGCATCTATGGAGTCTAGCTTGGTGATGTACTAGATCCATAGGGTGTTGGGAGCATCCTTGTTGTGGAGCTCGCCCCAACCTTGTGAAGGAATCACCGCCTCGACCGGTGCCTTAGTGGAAGAGGGAGAGCACCTTCGTGGAGCTCTCTCGAGGAAGAAGGTGAGGCCTTCCTTCGTGGTGTGGCCGCCTAGACTCTTGTGTGAGACTAGCACCTCCTCAACGCAGACGTACTTCCTTTAGTTGAAGGAACTGCGGGAAACAAACCTCGACTCGCCTCGCACACCCCGGTTGTCTCGCTCCTTACTCTCGTTATCTTGTTGATTCCATTACTTGTTGCACTCGTCCAATATTCATTGTAGGATCACTCCTATTGCTAAAGTTCACACCTTTACCTTCCGTTGCATAAAAATTGAAAAAGACTAAAACTTGCCGTAGCGCCATTCACCCCCCCTCTTGTTCGCTACGATCCATTCACCGGCAGGGGCCAACAGCGCGCTGACAAAGTCACAGCTGCTGGGTTCCGCGCTCCCCAAACTTACGAAGAATACAGGGACATGCCATGCCTGGCCCACATGGATCCGGCTACTAGCAAGTCCTCCCACACTAACCGCAACTGTGTTGCCTGCCAAAACCCACCGGCGAGCAGCGACGAGCAACACGAAGAGCCGGGAGGCTCCCAGAACTGCGGGTGGGCCCTGGTCCCTCGGGCGACGGCCCGCAAAACTCCGGCACACGTCCTGGCTGTTGCGAGGGCGTGCCACCTGACCTATACCTGGTCAGGAAGGTGATGGATTGCTTCAATTAGTTTCCTGCATGGCAGACACGTAAACATTAAATCCGAGCCTCGATCGGCTCTCAGGTGTAACATCCCAACCTTGTGTTCATAAATAAATGAGTGTTCATGAGCATTGCATGCATATAGTTTGAATTTGAGCCAAATTTGCATCTCCATTTTCTATTATGCAAATCCTTCTCTAATTATTTGTCTCAAATTTCTCTCAAGATTCTATAAAATGAGTCACATGGTTTTGTTGTTTTCAATAAACCCATGTGTGTGTTTATTGTTCTCTGGAAAAATTTGAGTTCAGGTTACCGTGTGAATCGGCTCAAAGAGCCGATTGACCCATGGTTCGTATTTGATCTATGACCACCTGGGGATCCTGCTTTACCAAAACCAAGTTAAATCAATCTACAACAGTCTAGGGCTTTCACCGCATAATCGGAACATCCTACGCGTAGTTGAGCCTGGCAGATACGAAAGATAATAGAAAACTAGTCCTAAAAGAGGCCTAAAAACCAACACAAAGTCGATTCCCGGAACAATCCCTCTAGGATCGGCAAACCATACCTTACGCACTACTGGATCGTTCAACCCGTTTGCAAGGCCTAACCATGCGGATATCAAACTAATCCTTGGAGAACAAGGAACAACCATCACAGATCAGATCTACTAAATAAAGACCAAGCAAGACGCTGCCCTTACACCCAAGATAGGTGCAAAGGCAGCTAGATATTTAGGGGTAGCATAACTAAGCAAGCATATCAGAAAAGTATCGAAGTTAGCCCCAAAACATCTATGATAACGGTATTACTCGCCATCAACAAGGCTTCAGTACGAGCAACACAAAACAACGAATAAACTGATATCGCCTAGATCGCAAGATGCGATCTAGGCAGCATGACGCTTACCCGGAAGAAACCCTCGAAACAAGGGGTGGCGATACGCCTAGATTGTGTTTGTTGTGAACGTGATCGTCCTCCTTTCTCAATAACCCTAGGTACATATTTATAGTCTCTAGACTTTCTATCTTTGGAATAAACCTAACTGTGTACTCTATCTCTTAATTCTAAACTGAAACGTGATCTACCATAATGTACAGATACACGGGCAATCTAGCCCAAACTCTCGCACGAGGCCGATTCAGAAACACTTTATGTACATATCCTCTAAGCCCATCTCAATCACGGCCCATCTCTCGCTTGGCTAAAATCCGGCGATAACACATGCCCCCCTGGTTTTGGCAATAATAATTCCAAAACCACTCGTTTTCCTTCATCGGGTTACGCGTTGCGGAGCGGAACCGCTACGGCACCCTTCCATCATGATGCCTTGCCTTCTCAACTTCTCCGCACTGCACGATTTGACAGTTTTGGCACCGCATCCTCGAAAACTGCCCAAGCATTGAATCATCTCCCACTATATCCCCTTTATTTAACCTCATCCGAGCAGTTCGCCTCCTCATCCTCCCGTTCCGCATTAGCAATCGGAAAAAACCCTCCTCTGCAACCATGGACTCCTCCTCTGCCTCTTCGGGCCTCTCCTTCCAATCCTCCTCCTCCCGTGAGCCGACGCCGGAGTACGACCCGACAGCGGCGTACGAGGCCCGCGCCCCACAATGGTGGGACGAGGTGGATTGGGACTTCGCCGTCGGGTCAGAGGATGACGAATCCTTGACCGACGGGGAGGATAACCTCCACTTCCTCGTGGACGGGGAGTTGGAGGAAGAGAGCGACGACGACGCCTTCTCCTGGGGCGAGGACCTCTCCTACGACGGAGAGGATGAAGCGGAGGACGACACCTCCTCCGATGACTACCCGCCGGCAAAGCGCTTCCGCGCAGGGTCGGAGGACGACGACGACGACGACGAAGAAGAAGAAGCCCCTGCCGACGGCTTCAGCAGCAGCGACGAAGACATCGCCGGCAGCAGCGCCGATAGCGGCGAGGACGGCGACGACGAGGGCAGCGACGGCAGCGACGGCGCCGGCCCCTAGATTAGGGACTACTAGAATAGGGCTAGTAGTAGTACATTAGGTAGCAGATCTTCCTTTTGTGAGCAATCGGATCTTATTGTAAAAACCCTCTTTTAATCAATGAAGAATGCTTCTACGTCTGATTTTCCCGATTGTCAAAATAGGTCAACGCACAAAGAGCCGATAGCAACGCATCGGTCTTTACCAAAAAAAAACGCCAGCAAGGCCAGACTCAGTTACCCATTTAGACCGGTCCAAGCGGTCATTCCCCAAATTTCAAACGGTAACCTGTGACCCTCGTCTTAGATCTCCAATTGCCCAACGAACAGATTCAACTCGCAGCAACGCGAATCCCAGATCCCCAACTGCGCAGGTTCATCTCCCCGGCGAATCAGATGGCGGAATCGTCCAATGCCAACGCAATGGCGGAATCGTCCAATGCCAACGCAACGGTCTCTGGCCTAAAGGTAATCCTTAACTGCCCCTCGCCATCCGAGCATAGTGTTAGAACTAATAGCAAACATCTGAATTAATGTTTTATTCCACCATTAATTTTAGGTAACTACAAGAAGAACCCCTCTACAACAACACATACTTGGCAACAGCCGTTGCAAAATTTTATCATAGGTACGGATGTATGCGTTGCAGTCCACATCGTTGCTCCTCGTACAGCTCGGAATTTATGGAGAGAAAAGCCCAGCCCACTAAGCAACTCCCATAACTTATCTAACACCACCTGCCACGACCGCAGGATTCACGCACGACCGCACCATGAGTCCACCCTCGCCTCCCCAAACCTAGATGAGAAGCAGCCACCGCCGCCGCCGCTGTGGAATAGCTTCTAGATTTGGCCAGGACCAGACGATCGAAGCGGTTGTGATGGATTCCCCGTCGGATGCGTCGGAGCTCCACCGGCGCTGAAGAGGATTGATGTGGATGCGTGGGAGCTGTGGCTGGACGACGACGGCACCGGATTCCCCGTCGCCTTCCGCGCCACCCGGAGCCGCCGCCTGGTACGTGCCTATCGAACCCGTCCCAGTTCGCCCGCTGTACTCCTGGGGGTCAAATTTTCTAAGTGGCGGCGTGTTTGTTTTGGTTATGGGTTGTGCGCAGGACCGAGATGTGCTGCCTGTCATGGCGTTGGGTGAAGTGGAAAGGCGCGGATGCCCGGCGCGGTTGTACTGCCACCGCTCCCTCACACGCAGCCGATGCCGGAGTTTAGGTGGTGCCTGGGGACAACGAGGAGAGGGCGATCGTGTTGTAGATGCCCGTCGCGGCCGCTCTGGCCAGGTGCCCCTCTCCGCGTCAGCCCAGATTGGATCAACGGACTCAACGGTACGTGCTAATTTCCTGAGTTACGCTGTTAATTGGGCTTGTTCGCTTCGAATTACATTCCACTGTGAACTGTGATGTTCCCAACTTGCCGAATTCCTGAATCACTCGAACTGACTAGAATTGATACTGTCGTGCAGCAGCACATGCACTATACTCTATACTGCAAGACGCGAGCAACCACCAAGCGATGTTCTCTGGAGGTTGTGCTGGAGAATCTATCTGTCAGACTGACGCACTGCAGGATTGAGCGATGACATGCCTGTAGCCAATTATGGGTGTGTTCAGAGTCTTTCCACTCGTATGGGGATCTACATATATTTGGAAGATCTTTTAAAATCCCTTATTTTAATAGCTTTTGTTGATTCCTAGAACTATATTTTTACAGGAAATAGGCAAAGGGGAAAATATTAGCTCTGATTGGCTTTTGGCCGTGCACAGATGTTGCTTTTACCCACAAATACTGCACATAAAAAGGTACTTCCTCCGATTCATATTAATTGACTTCAATATGGATGTATCTAGAACTAAAATGCGTCTAGATACATTTATATTAGAGTCAATTAATATGAACCGGAGGGAGTAGTATTTTATGGTGAGACTCCAAAATATGTATGCTCTCTCGTTACATGGTAGATCTCATTTGTCAAAGGATTTCAGTCTTCTGTTTTGACTCCTATCTCATTGTGGTTATTTCTTATCCAGATTTTCTCATGTATTTACATCAGTACGACCTGTGAGTGTGATGCTATTTCAAGTGCAAAGGGGCAGCAAAAAATTAATTGGGTGCTGGCTTGCTTTGGCGTGCCAGGAAGGTGAAAAAGAAAGCAAGTATCTAGTACAATTTTCACTGTTTTAGCGACTTCTATGTTGAAACGAAAATTTGTATTTGCAGGTCCCATACAAGATCTCATCTATCAGCAATACTTGATATATTGGATATCAACTCTGAAGATGTTAGAAAAATATTAGAACGAATGTATATAGGATTAGGTGGAATATCATATTCTGATGAAGATTGTATATTGTCTACTTCTAAGATAACTTTCATGTATGACATGGTTATACCAGTAATAAATATTAATTTATTGGCATGCAATACATTTGTATTTTATGATTTACTTGTGATCTGTCTCGGATGAACTATATTATCTCCGGGGAAAAAATCTACCACCCCCAAGAGCGATGAAATAATCCAGAAAAAATGGAATTGTTGATCTATACAATTTTCAAAACATATAGGATGCCTCCACCAACGCATACATCGGTTGCTTGAATTCTGTAGCTATCTTGCAACGCTAATTCCATTGGTTACCAACGCAGGTATATGCGTTGCATTATACCCTAGCAACGCCCAAAAACGCAACGCATTTTTATCTGTTGGTAAACTAGCTAGCAACGCCTATATTGGCATTTAGATACACATAAATCTGTTGTTGTAGAGTGGGTCATCTTGTTTATAGACATTCTGTTGCCGCATCCTTCTCTTCCAAACTCTCTTTGTCTTGGCCCCCGTACTGTCGAGAGTCCTGCCCATCTGATTTCTTGCGAGGCCAATAGGATCCCCTTCGTGAGCCAAAATTTAGATCTAACTTCTTGGGCCGACTGCTTACGAGCCTGGCCTAACCCTCCTGAAGATTGGGTTTCCTGGTATGGTAGAGTATCGAAAACTTACCAATCCACATGGGAAACCACAGGAATAGCCGATGCTCTGTCCTTATCATTGTCTCCCCTTGAGAAGCATGAAAACCTTCTAAAAACCATCGGCTACTTCTGGTCTGATGCTCTGAACTGCTTCATGTTTGGCCACGGCCCCATGACACCAACTCTGCTAGATGTGGTAATGATCACTGGCCTAGACATTACATCTCCCAGCCCCTCTGCTTTTATGCTGCCAAGGGTTCCTTTCAAACTCTCTTCCAAAACAGAGTGCACAAACTGGGGTGCTTACCTTCGACGGCACATGAAAAATAAAGGCCCTGTAACAGAGAAAGAACACACGGCCTTCCTAAATTTCTGGTTGGAACACTTCATATTCTGTGGCCCTTCACTTGCTCCGACCAAGAATTATCTTTCCTTGGCCTATGAACTTGCCAGAGGCACCCAGCTTGGCCTCGGCAAACTGTTCCTTGGAGAGGTCTATCGATATCTCCAACTAATGTCTGTCAAACTATTCTCCCAACAAACAGTCAAAACAGGAGGTCCCTGGTGGTTTATTCAGCTATGGGCTCAGCTGTATTTCCAGAGCCATATCCCAAACTTCCCACTTTTGGCCACTTGCACCTTTCCGGCACGCTAACGGGAAGCAGATCCGATGCACTAGCTACGGCCAAGCCTTGTATAGCCTTCCAGGTAGTAAACTGATCCCCAAGGAAGCATCAAAGTGGTTCAGCATTTTCTTTCAAGGCCTGAACAATCCTCTCTTCTTTCCTTACACGGAGTCTGAAAATTTTGAAAACCCAGTCTCCTTCAGGCTAGACAGCTTTGCCGATGACACCAGCACCCGGCACTTGTATTCCACCATGATCCGTCCCTGCTTCCTTCCAGCTTGGCATGAGCACATCAAACATAATAATCAAACCTGGTTATGAGTCATATCAGCCGGTCGTAGCAGCCCGGCAGCTTGGTCTTGGGCAGGTGTCTCCCCATTTCTTCCTCCACCACTTAACAGAGAGCGAGAGCTGACTTGCCCGATCTCCTCACCGGTCAGAGGTGTTACTCTTTCATTGATGCTCTAACCATTCCAGTCCCTAACAACCTCTCTTTCACCTCGTCAACCGATGGTTTTGAGACCTGGTGGTCAATGTGGAAAACTCATGCCTTTAGGAGAGCTCTGGGACCGTTGCTGAAACAACTCGAGCTGAATATGATATCCCCGCAGAACAGGTACTACCACTCGCAAATTTTCTTGAGGTGGCTTACAATGATTTCTATAACCTTGCTCTGTCTCCTTGCAGCAACAAGACGGTCCAGAAACTACACATGATGACGGCTCCCCCTTTGAATTCTTCCCACCGGCTCCTGTGGTCCTCTTCTGCAAAGGCTCGCCACCCTTGAAAAAGGTTTTGATGCAGAGCCAACCGATCTCACCAAAATCGGCTTCCAAGAGCAAAGTATCTCCCGGGCCAGCTGCCCCCCGAGCCTCAACCAAGGCAAGAACGACGGTGAGGAAAGTAGCCGTCAGGAAAACTTTGAAGCACCGGAGCCCTTCTCCAGATCAAGAGAGCTTGCACGTACGTTGATCCATGCCTTGACTGATTTCATCTATCCTTATGGGCTTCTGCAAACATGCTTGTGCTTACTAACTCTTCTTTTACATGCCTCCACCGAAGACAACTCCAGCGAAGAAACACAATCCAGGCCGAGGGGATTCGAGCTCGAGTAACTCCGGGAAAATCACCACGCAGAGCCAGCCCGGATTTGCCACCATCGGCTTCCGAGGAAAAGGCCGTTCCCGAACTCCGTTGTCCCCCAAGCTCCAATCAAAGCGGGGCAAGGCGGTCTACGCACAAAGAGCCGATGCACCAAGAGGACTCGAAAGGAACCGCGAGCCCCTTCCTCAAACCAAGAGGCTTCAAATGTAATTACCCTCCATACTTTCCCCGGCTCATCTTTCATTGCTGCTCGCATCGGCTAACCACCTCCTTTGCAGACTGATGACACTTCTAGTGGGGGAGTCGAGGAAGTATTGATGCCCTCCGCAAGCCTGGATCCAGTAATCCCTAAAGGTGCCGTTGACAAGGTCGCCAATTTGGCCAAGTCCCCAGCAGAAACGCAAGAGCCGATTACCTCATCATCGGCTGTCCCCCTGGTCTCAGGAGAGGTATACTCCTTTCATTTGGCTTACCCTTCCTTTCTGCTGCATACTGACGCTGTTTCTGTTTGTCAGGGTTGTGGCCTCTTGGGCTTGCTAACGTTCGACCCTGAATCCATCGAACCAGCTCCTTCTACGGCATGCGATGAACCACGACCCAGCGCTGTCCTACGTCAATTTCAGCGTCTCAAAGCCCTGCTTTCCTCCCCGATCGAGACGTTGGTCGAAGACCCGAGGAAGTGAAGAGTGTTCTTGAAGAAATCCAGCACCACCTCCCGGTAACGTTGCGAGTGAAACTTTGGCCGCTTGTGACTCTGTCTGCCTACAGGTCACGGGTGAAGTTAGCTCGCCAGAGAATCGACCTACGCCACGCCCAACTTCCGTTGAAAGCCGATATTGCAGACAAATGTCAGCGGCTCAATGAGAAGAAGGCGGTCTTAGATGCCAAAACTGACACCTCTGTCAGCACCGCCGAACTTGAGACCTTGCGAAAGGAATTGGAGGACCTTGAAGAGAGGGTCCGGGCAACCAAGCAGCTTATTCACGATAAGGAAGCTCTTATTGCCCGCTCCCAAGATGAAGCGTAAGGCCTCAAAGCTCAACCGAAAACCGATCCGGCGTAAATACGTGCCCTGAACAAACAGCTAGTGACGGGCGAGGACGAAGATGACGAGGCCGAGATCGCCGAGGTGGATCGTGTCCGTGCTGACGCCCTCCGTGCCTTCGAGGCATTCCTTCAGTAGAGCCCATCCATGTAACCTGATACCTGCTCGTAACAGCTTGTACCTCTAGAGTCGATGGCTGTGCATCGGCTTTTTTATTCTAAAGTCGATGTCTGTGCATCGGCTGTGCTTTGCGTCCTATTGCTTTATACATTTTTTTTACTGGCCGATTTCATGCATCGGCCCCCATATTTCACTGTCCATCATCCCACATACTTGGGAAATATTTCTTGAGATGCTGACCATTGACAGCCACTGGGAACTTCACACCGCTCAGTTCCTCGAGCATGTATGCGTTACCCTTTAAAACTTGGTCGGCCCTGTATAGCCCGTGCCAATTTGGAGACCATTTACCATACACTGCATCCTTAGTCCCCAATGGCAATACAGCTTCCCATACCAGATCACCAACGTGGAACTCCTTTGGTCTCACCTTCTTATTATATGCGCGAGCTACCTTGGCTTTGTTCTCTTTAATTTTCTCAAGTGACCACAGTCTAAGTTCCGTTAGATCCTCAATGCTATCACTCATCAGGGCTGCATATTCTTCAATTGTTAAATCATTCTGAAACGTAATACGTCTCGACCCAGCCGTGATTTCCCGTGGCAATACGGCTTCTTGTCCATAGACCAGATGGTATGGCGAGGTTTTTATCGCTCCATGACATGACATGCGATAAGCCCACAAAGCCTCTGACAATACCTCGTGCCAACGTCTAGGGTGCTCGTCGACTTTCCTCTTAATCAGCTTGATAAGGCTCTGGTTGGACGCTTCAGCTTGCCCATTTGCTTGAGCATAGTATGGAGATGATCGGATCAATTTAATTCCCATGTCCTCGCAGAACTTTCTAAACTCGCGAGAAATGAAGACCGAACCTCCATCGGTCGTGATAGTCTGGGGAATTCCAAATCTATGAATGACATGTTCTTTCACAAAATTGATAACATCGGCCGATGCCACTGACTTCATAGGGACGGCCTCCACCCATTTAGTAAAATAATCTGTAATGGCCAAAATCCACACATGGCCTTTGCTCGATGGAGGATTGATTTTTCCGATCATATCCATGCCCCAACCTCGAAATGGCCAAGGCTTGATGATGGGGTTCATTGCTGATGCGGGTACCATCTGAATTTTCCCAAACTTCTGACATGCTTGACACCCTTTATAGTACTTAAAACAATCCTCAAGCATGGTGGGCCAATAAAACCCCGATCGCCTGATCAACCATTTCATCTTATGAGCCGATTGGTGAGTTCCACAGGCGCCTTTGTGTACCACGTGTAAGAGCCGATTTGACTCGGCCGGTCCCGGACATCCGAGAAGTAACCCTTCCAAAGTCCCGTAGAACATGTCATCCCCAATAAGGACGTACTTCATGGCCTTGTACCTTATCCGTTTAGGTGCCCCCGAGCCGAATCTTTCAAGTAATTGAAGATATCGGCTCTCCGATCATCCGGTTCCGGGAACCGTACTGGACATCGGCTCCACCTTCTACGTCCTTGTAGCCCGACGCCATCCGTGCGAGATCGTTCGCCTCGGTATTCTCGCGACCTCGGGATCCAGTTGAAGTTTATGTACCTAAATTGTGCCATCAGCTCACGGCATTGCATCCATAATGGGAAGAGCGACTCGCTCTCACATTTGTATTCCTCCGTGAGTTGGGAAATCACCAACTTTGAGTCTCCAAAAAGTTCCACTGCTTCTGCCCCGGCTTCAGTAAGAAACTCCATTCCCTTGCGTATTGCTTCATATTCAGCGACATTATTGGTGCAAGGGGTCGGTAGCCTGATGGAGAAAGAATATGTTGCCCCCCGGGGCGACACGAGTAGAATGCCGATGCCGCAACCATCATCACAAGCCGATCCATCGAAAAACATGGCCCACGCACGCACGGACAGTGCTGCTATATCAGTGTTGATTCGTTCAGCAATAAGATCGGCCAACGCCTGTCCCTTGACTGCTTTCGCAGGCTGATACCGGAGATCAAATTCCGATAATGCAAACATCCACTTACCGAGTTGGCCTTTCAACAGAGGAGCCGACAGCATATGTTTGATGACATCTGATTTGCATATGATGACAATTTCTGCTGACAGCAAGATATGACGAAGCTTGGTGCAGGTAAAAAATAGGCAGAGGCATAACTTCTCGATCTCAGGGTACCTAGTCTCTGCATCCAACATTCTTCTGCTGAGGTAGAAAGCGACTCTCTCCAGACCATCATAAACTTGCACCACCACTGAGGCGATGGAAGTGTCAGCTACTGACAGGTAAATATAGAATGGTCTGTCTTGCTGGGGTGGGACAAACACAGGTGGCTTCGTTAGATACTCTTTAATCTCGTCAAACGCTCGCTGTTGCTCTGCCCCCCAGCGAAACTCCTCATCAACTTTAATTTTTACCAATCCCATGAACGGCTCGATTCGCCCTGACAGATTGGAGATGAACCTTATGACGAAGTTGATTTTGCCGATGAGACTCTAGAGTTCCTTCTTCATGGTAGGTGGCTTCATTGTTCGCACTGCCTCCTGACTTTTCAGGCCGATCTCAATTCCGCGTTCATGAACCAAGAAACCCAAGAATTGACCGGCCGTTACACCAAAATCACAATTCTTTGGATTCATTCTTAGCCCGAATTTTCTAGTTCGGTCCAGGATGCGTCGCAAATCCTCCAAGTGTCTTTCTACTGAAACAGACTTGACTACCATGTCATCGATGTAAATCTCCACCAACTTGCCGATCAGATCATGAAAGAGGTAATTCATGGCTCTTTGGTATGTTGCGCCTGCATTTTTCAGTCCAAATGTCATGACTACATATTCAAACAAACCCACCGAACCTGGTACTCTGAATGCAGTCTTGTGTATATCTTTCGGAGCCATAAAAATTTGGTTGTAACCGGCATTGCCATCCATGGAACTTAAAACCTTATGCCCAGCAGCTGCATTGATCAATGTCTCTGCTACCGGCATTGGATACTCATCCTTTGGAGTGGCTCTATTGAGATCCCGAAAATCTATGGCGACGCGCCATCGGCCGTCCTTTTTCTCTATGGGTACGATACTGGAAATCCACTCAGCATACCTGCATGGCCTGATGAACCCGGCGTTCAACATTTTCTCGATCTCTTTCTTGACTTCTTCTAAAATTTCGGCCTTCATCTGTCGTGCTCGCTATTGAGATCTCGATCGAGTCATCTGCATGAACGACCTCCACTTCATCTCCATCCCACTGTATCAGGCATTGGTGCATTGTGGATGGAATGCAGCAGTTGGCGTGAATCCAATCCCTCCCTAGCAGGACATCGTAGGTGCTTTTGCTGTCGACGGTGAAGAATGATGTAGGGACCGTTTTTTGGCCCACGGTTAGATCCACGTTCAGAACGCCTTGCGTTTCTGATGCTTAGCCGTTGAAATCGCTTAGTGTGACGTTGGTTTTGATCAGATCTGCGTTAGAGCGTCCCAAACGCCGTAGCATGGAGTATGGCATTATATTGACTGCCGCTCCAGTGTCAACCAACATCTTGCTGACAGGCTGCCCGTTGATATAACCTCTTAGGTACAGGGCCTTCAAATGTTTTTAGCTCTTCTCTCGTGGCTTTTCAAAGATAACTGGCCGTGGGCCGCAGTCAAACTGTGCTACCGGCACTTCTTCAGTTCTTGGAGCACAAAAATCCGACGGAAGTATGAACACCATATTTGTGCCAGCCGATGCCTTCGCATCGGCTTTTACTTGTTTGGGGCGCCATTCTTTCTTCTGTGGACGAGTGTCCGCCTCCAAAGTTTGCTGAATTTTCACGGCCAGATCGGGCCGCGCTTTCCTCAACGTGTGCAGGTATTGCGCCTCGGCTTCCTCCAAGCTACGTAGCCGCTGAACCCTACGCTTTTGGGAGTGACTGAGTCCATCAGGGCACCACCTTGGTCGGTGGTACCTATCTTCTTCTTCATCTTCTGACTCCTCGAAATCTTCCTCGAAGTCTTCCACTCGGGATGACTCAGGTCGTCTGTTTTGAGATGGGAGAGGCCCTAGACGCTTGAACACTGAAACCTCACCTGTGTCCTCCTTCTGCTGTCTACATTCCGGGCAGTTGTCGATTGTAGGCAATCGGCTCATTCCTGAATCCCAGCAGTGCTTAAAGAAAGGACAATCCCAGTGTCTGTCCATGTCTTCCTGCTCTCTTGACCTCCCCTTAGCGCGGTACCCATATCCTTCGTTGTCTCTATCATACCGAAGATATTTTCCGTTGTCCACATCAGACCGACGATATCTTCCGTCGTCCCTGTCGTACCGCCGGCGTTGGTCGTACTGACGCTCATATTTGTTAAGGAGATGCGCGGAGAGCGGTCGTTGATACCGCACGTTTCTCATGTGTTCCTCGGTGATGTACCGTCTGTCATCATATCGGGGCCGGTCTCGTGGGCTGGCCTCCTCCTTTTCCTTGCCACGGGAGTGACCGGTTTCTTCTTTATCCCTGCCATGGTGGTATACAGGTCCTGCCATGTTAACACCGAATGAGAAATCGAGCCGGCGCCTCGTGGAGTGATTGAGTTCCACCATGTTGACGCCAGGAAACGGTTGCGTGTCTACTTTCATAGCAAATTGACCAAGGATCAAACGGCCTTGTTCTATCGCCGTTTGGATCTGCCGACGCAACTCTTTGCAGTCATTGGTGATATGGGTGAACGAGTGATGCCACTTGCAGTACGGTCTCCCGTTCATTTCTTGCGCCGTAGGGATTTTATGGCCTTCGGGTAACTTCAGCTGTTTTTCCTTAAGCAATAAATCAAATATCTGCTCAGCTTTGCTTACATCGAAGTCAAACCCTTTTGCAAGCCCTTGTTGTTTCACCCATTTGCAGGACACGGGAACTGCCCCCCGAGCCCATTCAGCCACGGCTACTTCCTGGTCTTCTACAGAGTCTCCAACTTCTTCTGTCTCGACCAGGCCTATCGGGCGTTTGAACTTATCTTGGTACAATTCTGGGTGGTGCTGCTCATACAATGTTAATTTTTGAGCCATGTGCGCCAGTGAATTGTATTCCACTTGGAAAGCCAGATCCTTGATCGGCGCTGCGAGGCCCAACACTGCCAGATCGACTGCTTCTTTCTCAGTTAAACGAGCCGAATAACATCGGTTCTTGACAGTCCTGAAACGCTGAATGTATTCCGACACCGTTTCTCCCCGCTTCTGCCGCACCTGCGCCAGATCGGCAATGCCAGCCTCGGTAGCTTCTGAGTGATATTGAACATGAAATTGCTCTTCTAGCTGTTTCCACGTCCGGACGGAATTCGGTGGCAACGAGGTGTACCACCCAAAAGCTGGTCCTGTGAGAGATTGCGCAAAAAACCTCACACGTAACGGGTCTGATGCTGAAATCATGCCCAACTGTGCCAAATATCGGCTCACATGCTGAATTGAGCTAGACCCTTCTGATCCATTGAACTTTGAGAATTCAGGGAGCCGATACTTGGGCGGCAGCGGGATCAAATCATATTCGTTGGGGTACGACTTGGAATAGCCGATTGTTCTCCTCTTTGGCAGGATGCCGAACTGGTCTCTCAAGATTGTACTGATTTGTTCCACGGTATGAGCTGCAGGGGCTGAGCTTTCATGACTCGTTCCGGTGGTATATTTAGCTAGCCACGCTCGTTTATCGGCGTCCGCTCCGTAAATCCCTCCTGCCGCAATCTGGTTCGTGCGCGCCAAGTTATTGCAGTCCGGCACGTATGTGCACACGTATCCATGTGGGATTTCTTTAGGCGGCTCATACAGGAATTGGCAATCGCCAGGATCGCCTCCAACCTTGTAGACGACGTACGCCGGTGAACCCTGTGGCTCTGGAGCTGCAAGCGCAAATGGCAGCTGCGGTCTGGTCTGGAACGGTATTTCTCCCTGGTGAGTCCCTAGGGCAGGTCCTGACGGAGAGTACTGATGCTTCATGATTTCCTGCACCACACGAACCGCAATGCGCTCGAAAGCGTTCACCAGGCTCTCAGAATGACGGTGTAGAGAATGAGCCACCATGTAATTAACTTCCGGCGCGAGCTCTGGTGCGTTCCTCTGAAGGGACAGACAGATCTACTTCATCGAGAACGCCTTCGGGTGAGAACCCTCTCCACCTAATGCCATGTTGACGGGTCCTCTCGAAAGAGCCGATGAGATCGGATTCGAATACGGCTTTAATCTCATCATATTTCTTCTTGTGCTCCTCAGGCAGATCTTCGTACGTGATTGGTTTGTCCGCCATCTCAGCTGCAGATGCTGACGCAGTTGCTGTAGAAAGTCCCACCGGGCGTGCCAGAATGTGTTGCCTGCCAAAACCCACCGGCAAGCAGCGACGAGCAACACGAAGAGCCGGGAGGCTCCCAGAACTACTGGTGGGCCCTGGTCCCTCGGGCGACGGCCCGCAAAACTCCGGCACACGTCATGGCTGTTGCGAGGGCGTGCCACCTGACCTATACCTGGTCAGGAAGGTGATGGATTGCTTCAATTAGTTTCCTGCATGGCAGACACGTAAACATTAAATCCGAGCCTCGATCGGCTCTCAGGTTACCCTGTGAATCGGCTCAAAGAGCCGATTGACCCATGGTTCGTATTTGATCTACGACCACCTGGGGATCCTGCTTTACCAAAACCAAGTTAAATCAATCTACAACAGTCTAGGGCTTTCACCGCATAATCGGAACATCCTACGCGTAGTTGAGCCTGGCAGATACGAAAGATAATAGAAAACTAGTCCTAAAAGAGGCCTAAAAACCAACACAAAGTCGATTCCCGGAACAATCCCTCTAGGATCGGCAAACCATACCTTACGCACTACTGGATCGTTCAACCCGTTTGCAAGGCCTAACCATGCGGATATCAAACTAATCCTTGGAGAACAAGGAACAACCATCACAGATCAGATCTACTAACTAAAGACCAAGCAAGACGCTGCCCTTACACCCAAGATAGGTGCAAAGGCAGCTAGATATTTAGGGGTAGCATAACTAAGAAAGCATATCAGAAAAGTAACGAAGTTAGCCCCAAAACATCTATGATAACGGTATTACTCGCCATCAACAAGGCTTCAGTACGAGCAACACAAAACAACGAATAAACTGATACTGCCTAGATCGCAAGATGCGATCTAGGCAGCATGACGCTTACCCGGAAGAAACCCTCGAAACAAGGGGTGGCGATACGCCTAGATTGTGTTTGTTGTGAACGTGATCGTCCTCCTTTCTCAATAACCCTAGGTACATATTTATAGTCCGTAGACTTTCTATCTTTGGAATAAACCTAACTGTGTACGAACCAACTCTATCTCTTAATTCTAAACTGAAACGTGATCTACCATAATGTACAGATACACGGGCAATCTAGCCCAAACTCTCGCACGAGGCCGATTCAGAAACACTTTATGTACATATCCTCTAAGCCCATCTCAATCACGGCCCATCTCTGCTTGGCTAAAATCCGGCGATAACAAACTGCAAGTGGGTCAATGACCTAAAGGTTGACCCGGAAGCAGGATACAAGCGAGCCCGGAAGCACCGCCCACGTGGCAAAGGAGGCAAGGGCAAGAACAAGGAAACGGAGGAGGACAGTTCTGAGGCGATGGACGAGGATGACGCTTCGCCGGATCCCAAAGAGGCTTCCGCAGTTAACAAATCCAATCCCTTTGACAAAAAGAGTGCTGGTGCATACCACACCTTCATCGGAACACCAACAGTCCATGCCAACAAATCAGCTCTCCGGATCCTGAACGCCACAGTTCCGGCTGTGCCGCAGTATGTCAGGTGGTCGGAAACTCCCTGCACGTTTGATTGGACGGATCACCCGACCATCATTCCAAAGGAGTGCTACGCCTTGGTGGCGAGTCCCCGCATTGACGGGTATGATTTCTCCAAGTGCATGATGGATGGCAGAGCTAGCCTGAACATTATGTACCTGGAGACTCTGGAGAAGATGTAGCTTACCAAGGAACAGCTCAAGCACAACAGCACCGAGTTCCACGGGGTGGTTCCGGGTAAAAAAGCAAACTCTCTAGGCAGCATCAGACTTCCTGTGGCCTTCGGCGATGTTAATAATTTCTGCGAAGAGATGATCACGTTCGAGGTCGTGCCCTTCAAGAGCTCTTACCACGTCATTTTCGGCAGGCCCACCTACCACAAGTTCCACGCAAGGGCGTGCTACATCTACAATAAACTCAAGATTCCGGGTCCTAACGGTATGATCACCGTATCCGGAGATTACAAGAAAGCTCGATAGTGCGAGATAGGCGAAGCCGCCTTCGTAGAATCTGTGATATCTGAAGAGAAGCTGCAAAGCTACAGAGCCGCGGTGGATCCAAAAGAGATGCATACCACCAAGAAGCAGATCTCTGAACAGAAAAACTCGTTCAAGGCCGCGATAGACACCAAGAAAGTCGACCTCAAGGTAGGAGACAACTCCAAGCAGGTGTTGGTCGGAGCCAGCATGAACCCCAAATAGGAAGATGCGCTCGTCGAGTTCCTCCGCGCTAACATGGATATCTTCGCATGGCAACCTTCTAACATGTCCAGAGTACCAAGGGAACTCGCCGAACACTACCTCAACATAAATCCGGGTGCCAAACCGGTGAAGCAAGCTATGCGATGCTTTGGAGACAAGAAGCGCCGCACCATAGGGATGGAATTAGCAAAGTTACTCGAGGCAGGTTTTGTAGTAGAAGTTATCCATACTGATTGGGTCGCAAATCCCTTCCTTGTACCCAAAAAGAATTCTAAAATACTAAGAATGTGCATCGATTACTCCGGCTTGAATAAGCATTGTCCGAAGGATCCGTTCCCCTTGCCGCGCATTGACCAAGTCATTGATTCGACGGTGGGGGCGGAACTTCTGTGTTTTCTTGACGCATATTCCGGGTATCATCAGATCCGGATGAAGAAGTCCGACCAAAAGGCGATCTCGTTCATCACACCCTTTGGCACTTACTGCTACGTCACCATGCCCTTCGGTTTGAAAAATGCAGGTGCCACCCTTATGCAGCGGTGCTTGAAGGACCAGATTGGCTGAAACGTACACGCATACGTCGACGACATCGCGGTCATGACCCGGAAAGGATCTGATCTGATCAGCGACCTCACACAAACCTTTGAAAATCTCCGAAGGTACAAGATGATGTTAAATCCGCTGAAGTGCGTCTTTGGCGTTCCAGCCGGAAAACTCCTTGGCTTCATCGTGTCTCATAGAGGCATTGAAGTAAACCCGGAGAAAATCAAGGCAATCCTGTGCATAAAAAGGCGAACTTGTCTCAAAGATGTGCAACGAATAACTAGTTGCGTCGCTGCAATTAGTAGGTTTGTTAGCCGTCTTGGCGAGAAGGCACTACCTTTATACAAACTGCTGAAGAAAACAAACAAATTTGTTTGGGACAACGCAGTAGATACAACACTTCAGGGGTTGAAGGAAATACTCACCTCCCCACCCATTTTAGCAACTCCGGAAGAGTCAGAGCCTATGCTCCTCTACCTGGCAGCTTCCAACAAGGTCATCAGTCTCGTTATCATGGTGGAGCGAAAGGAAGAAGGTCATGAACACGGAGTCCAGAGGCCAGTCTATTACATTAGCGAGGTGCTAACGGAATCTAAACAACGATACCCTCACTTTCAGAAGCTAGCCTACGGTGTATTCCTAGGTAGCCGGAAGCTGAGACATTACTTCCAAGAGCATCCCATGATGGTTGTGAGCAAGGCTCAGTGTCAACGATTCTTAACAACGCTGACACAACAAGATGCATAGCAAAATGGGGCATAGAACTATCCGCCTTCGACATCAACTACAAAGCCAGAACCTCGATCAAGTCCCAGATTTTGGCGGATTTCATCGCTGATTGGACAGAGGCTCCGGATGGCGAACCTGAGCCGGAACCTGAAACTTGGGTCATGCACTTTGACGGATCCAAGCAACATCAAGGCTCGGGGGCTGGAGTTACCCTGAAGTCCCCAACCGGAGAAGAACTGCAGTACGTTATGCAGATTCACTTCGAAGCTACAAACAACATGGCGGAATACGAGGTTCTACTACACGGTCTGCGCATCGCTAAGGAAATTGGGATCAAACACATCATATGCTGTGGAGATTCTGACTTGGTGGCACAACAAGTAGCCGAAACCTGGAACGCCAGAAACTCCATCATGGCGGCTTACAGAGACGAAGTTGATGAGATCGCCAAGTGCTTCCTCGGATATGAAGTCAAGTACGTCAGGAGAGATGATAACACAACGGCAGATATGCTGTCCAAGATCGGATCCGGCAGGAAACCCATTTCTCCCGAAATTTTCCTTGAGCACCTACGGATACCCTCGGTGAAGGGCGCTAACCCGGAAAACCTAGATGTGGCAGTGTCTCCGGCTAAGGAGGTGATGGTAATCACTCCGGCTTGGACCAAACCTTTCCTGGACTACCTTATTGACCGCAATAAGTTGCCAGAGGATGAAGTCTTCGCACGACAGATTATCAAACGAGCAAGATCCTACACAATAGTTGATGGACAGCTCTACAAACGAAGTGCAAACGGGGTATTTCTGAAATGCGTCTCAAATCAAGATGGCATCAAAATCCTCAGAGAGATCCACACAGGTGATTACGGGCACCACGCCGCTCCCAGATCCCTCGTTGAAAAAGCTTTCCGGCAAGGATTTTACTGGCTCACAGCTAAAGAAGATGCTGAGAAAATAGTGAAAACCTGCCGAGGTTGCCAGTACTACGCTACTCAACCCAATGCTCCGGCTCAGGAGCTGAAGACCATCCCTATCACTTGGCCGTTCGCGGTCTGGGGGCTAGATATGGTCAGAAAATTGAAAAAATCATCTCCTGGCGGTTTTGAGTACCTCTTGGTAGCTATTGACAAGTTCCGTAAGTGGATCGAGGCAAAGCCAGTGAGAAAAGCCGATGGTGCTACGACACTAAAATTCGTATGCAGCCTCGTAGTGAGATGTGGCATCCCACACAGCATAATCACAGACAATGGCACGAACTTCGCTCAAGGAGAACTGAAGGATTATTGCAATGACGTAGGGATCCGGCTTGACCTGACATTTGTGGCACATCCACAGTCCAATGGACAGGTCGAGCGAGCTAATGGCCTCATACTAGCCGGATTCAAACCTTGCCTTGAAGAACCGTTGTGCCGCGCAGCCGGAGCTTGGGCTGAGGAGTTAGATTCTGTTCAGTGGAGTTTACGAACTACCCCTAACAGATCAACAGGGTTTACCTCCTTCTTCCTAGTATACGGATCTGAAGCTGTGCTTCCCTCCGACATCATCCACGACTCCCCGCGAGTTTCCGCCTACAATCAAGATACAACTGACGAGGCCAGACAACTATTTGTGGACCTGATCGAAGAAGCTCGGAGTTTAGCTGACCAGCGCTCCACCATTTACCAGCAGAAACTCCGACGCTATCACAGTCGTCGAGTTCGGAGTCGCTCGTTTAAGGAAGGTGACTTGGTCCTCCGCCTTCGACAGGTGAAAGAGCATAAGTTGCAATCTCCATGGGAAGGACCCTTCGTCATCAGCAAAGTGCTACACAATGGATCTTACTACATCGTGGATTTCCGAGAGTTAAAAGACAGACCCACCAATTGGCACCGGAAACGAAAATGAGAGGATCCGGATGACATATACGATGAGACAGACCGCCCTTGGAATACAACTACGTCCTTTCCACACTTAGCAACTTTCACATTACATACTTTGTAATAGTTATACATGATCAATGAAATAAAGCATATGGTTCACTCTTTGAGTCTTTTACCTCCTTTAGTTGTTCATTTTTGGATCGTGTATGTTTTTCCTACTACAGATGAAGACACATCTGGTTCACTCTTTGATTCTTTTACCTCCTTTAGTTACCTCCTTTACAAAAAACCGCAGAGCTGGATGTTTTTCGCCTAGGCGTGTATGAAAGTTGTGATTTTCAAAATCGTCCTTTAGGACGTAAGCTTAAGTTTTCTGGTGGAAAAGTTTTTTGTTGCGAACTTATGGATTCCTGGGAGCGATTTCTGGCACCTTGGCTAGGGGCTTTTTTTTTGTTGCGAACTTACGGATTGCCATTGGGCTTCGTCGCCGCAGGAGAGCGTTTCCGGCTAAAGGTCTTCCGGCTCGTGGAAGGTCAAATAAGCAAGCCGGAAAACATAGAAACTAGCACTTGCTTTTCGAACAAACGAAACATGCATATATAATATTGAACAGATAGCAGGATAAGTTTTTTCCGCCCATGCAATTGTTTCGTCCTAGCTACTTAAGAATATTTAAGTTATATTACAAACCCTCGATGGGGCCAAAATGATGCATTGTTTTCTTCCCGCGGGAATGAGTTTCTTACTTCTCTTTTGTCGGAGAAGAACAGCCTTCACCGTCAGCTTGCGACTTGCTTTTCTCTTCATCTTTAGCTGGAGAAGACACAACATCTTCGTCGGTTTCCTCAGCTTCCTCAGTCGGAGATGCAGCGCTGGCCTTGGACATGTTCTTTTTGGCCTCCTTGGAGCTAGTCCAGGTAAATTGATTGTCGTCGCCGGATCCAGTTGGTCGTGCCTCCGCCTCACGTTCCTTCTCAAGCTCCGCTTCGAGAGGTTCGTCGGCAGGAAGCACTACCTTAAAATTCTTCATGACGGATACGCCGCGTGATCCGGGTGTCAAAACCACTGACTGCGTCCAAGAGTGCATTCACGTCCGAGGTCGGAGGAACGCCGGTAGTGACTTTGTCAATATCAAGCTCCGGGACGTGGGATAGGCACATAGCCAAAGCCATTGCAGCAGCACCACTGGCTGATGAGGCTTGAAGGTCAACGACTAGCTCCGGCAGAACATCCATCCTTTGAATGAGCTCGCTGACATTGCAGGTTCGACTGTCCTTGATAGCCAAATTATGGCAGATCTTGCGACAAGCCGAAATCAGATCTTTGCAATCGTCTCCGGCAAGCTGGATCAGATCGTCACGAGGAAACAGTTCGCGTTGAGCCTCATCATATCCAAGCGGATCAATACAAGACAAAAGGTTAACACAGGATAAGGCCTCATTGAAAAATACGGAGAATTGTTACGATGGAATGATCCGGAAAATTACCCATGATATCAACATTGAGCAGGTCCCACCTTTGCTCTGTTGTCTTCATATAGGTCCGGAGGTGCTTGACATCATCTTGGATCTTCTTCATGGTTTCGCTGTCAATTCTCCTTTTCTCCATCAGAGTAGCATTTTCGCGAATAAATTCAGAATTCTTCTCAGCTAGCTGTTTCTCCGCCAGTTCTTGTTTTTTCTCCGCCTCCTTCAGTTTACACCCCCGGTCTTTGTGAGCGGAGCGCAGGGTCTCAAGCTCGGAGGAAGCAGTGGCAAGGGAGGATGATGCACCTGTTAGCATTAACAGAAGTCAGTTCAAAAGCCGGAACTTTGGAATAACTCCAAGTTGGCCGGAAACGTACTTTGTGCCTCCGACAATTGCTTCTCTAATTCAGCAATCTTGTCCTTGGCATCTTTAAGATTATCCGCCTGCCCAAGGGTCACACGGCGCTGAAGAGCGATGTTCTTATGAAGCTCAAAATGCAGCGCTTGTTGTTCCTGTGGTGGTGCAAAATCAGGATAAGTTCCGGTTCTTCATGGTTAAGTGTAAATCTCTACGAAGCATCGTTGCCGGAAAGTTTCCGCCACGATGCTTGGGGGCTACCACGACACTTTAAAAGTTTCTCAGTATGATTTACTCAAAAGTATCAAGGTGCTAACTATTATTAATTTCCGCCTAGATACTTGGGGGCTACTGGGGACAGCAATTTACCTTGCGCTTCACGAGGAGTTGGTCGAAGAACTCGTCGATCTCTTTTTTCTTGCTTTGAATTGCTGAGGATTCGATATCCGCCTTACCCCATGCATTTTAGCATGGAGTTTAGGAGGTCTTGCTCGAGTTCCCACTTCTCGTTCTCCGTAAGCTTGTTGAAAAATTTATGTGAATACGCTTTTGGAGTTGAGAACAGATCAGAGGGATCGCCAAAATTCTCCGGTAATCTGACGGCATCATTAGCCGTAGCTTCAGCCTTGTCAGATGAGTTGACTTCCGCCTCCTCCTGACCTGGAACTTGGGTCTCCTCTGGGGCAGATTGCTTCGCGTCGAGGCTGCTTCCGACCCCTTTCTCGCTGCTCACATGAATGATTTCCACTTGTGCGTCGGCAGCAGGATCGGGAGAAGGTTGGGATTTAGGCGGAGATGGTTGGGGAGCAGCAGTAGCGGAAGTGCTTGGCGGAGCTGGAGTCACGGGGCCAATAGCTGGAGACGTCTTCATGTACTTGGTGATGATCTTATGAACGTTGGCCCGCGAGCTGGTGGTTTTCGTGATCCTGTAACAAGCAAAGGAAATATATAAGACACAGAAATTTCACAACCTGATGTAGGTGTTCACTTACGTGGCTCCGGGGAGTTTGGGAGAGATCCTTTTCCTGTTGTTGCCAGCAGTTTAATGCGATCACGCTCCTCCTTCTTGGAGTCGAGGCGAAGCGGAGGTATGGTCTTGGCCTTCTTGGCGGAGGCCTCGCCGCTGGCTCCGGCTTCAGAGCCGGAAGCTTTGGCGCGGGGACATTTCACGCGAGGGGCAGCCTTTTTAGGGGCTTGTTCTTCCTCATCGCCATCCTCCGGATCCTCCTCCGTCTTGTTGGCAGGTTGAGGAAAATACTTCTGAAGTTATCCTCCGCCAAAGAGTTGAGCTGAAGAGGAAACATGAAAAGAGTTAGAACATTTTCAATTGTGAGCAGCGAAAAAGACTAAATGCAAAACGTACCGGAGGGCATTTGTTGTTGATGGAGATATCTCTGAAGATTTCCGGGACTTCCTGGCCTCGGCCGATCTTCACAAGCGTCCGGATCCTCCTGTTAAGAGAGTCTGTCGGCAAGTTGTCGCGGGTCACCCATAGCTCGTCTTCAACCCTGGAATACTCGCAGATCAGCTTCTTGTTTTATTTAAGTGGCTGGATCCGGCGGGTGAACCAGCTCAGAGTTAGGTCCATTCCGGTTAGACCGTCGTGGACCAACCAGGAGATTCTCCATGCAGCTTTGTCCAGTTCTGGAAACTGGGCAAGCGCACGGATAAAGCTCCAGCTGGCTAGTTCCTCCGGAGGGTTATTGGCGAAAGAGGGAAGCCCGTCGTGGACATCCGGAGCAACAATGTTCTTCAAATAGAACCACCCGACGTTCCAGTACTGGGCAGACTCATGAGAAGGCGGAGACGGATACATGCGCTGCGGGCGGAGCACGAATGTCATGCTTCCACAGTTGACCATGGCTTTGTCCTTGGTCTCCTTCTTGACACGGTAGAAGAATTGCTAGAGGCGAACGTCGGGGCGAATTCCGATGTGCCCCTCGCAGAGTGTCACGAAGTTGGAAAGGAGAATATACGAGTTTGGGCAGATGTTATGAGGCTGGAGGCCATAAGTGTTGAGCACTGATAGATAGAACTCGGAAGGGGGAAGTGAAAGGCCGCACTCCACCCAGGCTTTGGTGAAGACGCGTTCGTCAGGATCTGGAGCCAGAACGCCGGAATCCTTTTGGAAGCTCCATGAACCCGAAGCGATGAATCCTTCTTTCTCAAGAGCCCTGAGCTCCGAGTCAGTAACCTCACTAGGCCACCATTGACCCTTCTCACCTTCGTGAGTCCGGACCTTCGAAGCTTTCTTTTTCTTCGACTCTTGTACCTTAGCGACCATTCTAGCTTGTCCTTCAATTTCTTCCTGGAGTTCCGCTAGTGTTGGGATCCGGTTGAGGTAATTGCTGGAAGATGAGGAAAATGGTTGAGCTAATCTGATGTCGGAAATATTGGGCGGAAGGAACGCTATGGGCTCAATAAACTTTGGCTCTGTGGAGTTTGGTTCTGGGCTATTCGGAGAGCTATCGGTATACTTAGGTGAGCTAGTGGACATGTTTCCAGCTGCATGCATGTGGTAAAATGGATTGATTAGCCGAAACTAAATTAGTTAGCTAGTTCGTCTTCTACGAGTCCGGTGGACTTACCAGCAATGGCGCCGCGGTTCCCCGTGGCGCCGGCGAGGTCGAGGTCGTCGGACTTGGTGCGCAGGGCTTCGGCTGACCACGAATCGGCAGCGGGCGAAGTTTCCCGGACAACCGTGCGTAGCTCGGGTCGAGAACGGCCTTGGAGCGGCGGCGGATGAAGTTTCCCAGGGAGAAAGTTCACCGGAGATGAGATCCGTCGGCCGGCGCTGGCGCGAGGTAGGAGATGAAGTGTGAGTGCGGTGAAATAATAAAACTTACCGAACGCGAGGGGTATTTATAGACTCTGCGCGGAGATTCGTGAGCCGGATCCAACGGTGGGAACGGAACGGTTGCACCGTTGGATGACCGCCACGTGTCTTATGTCAAAGCGGTGAAATCGATGCAGCGGTGACCTAACTGCGCATCACCAAAATTTCCGGCTAAAGATTCGCATCTCCGAATATTTAGCGCGGGAAAAGAGGAAGGAGCGCAAAAAATCTGCTAAATGACCGTTACAGAAGAACAAATGATTTCCGGTTGAATGAAGTCGTAAACAAGGAAGTTTTGGAAGCTCTTCAAGATTCTCTTCGGATCCGGGTAAATGAAGTCGGAGGAATGATCAATCTCAGAGAACTTCGGGGGCTACTGTTGTGGGTATACTTTATGGGTGTATCAACAGCGTGGCCTAGATCCGGCAAGCCCGGTTGGCCCATAGAAGGTGATGGTGGCATGTGGCCCATCGGGCAGCCCAGTTGCTGTAGATCAAGATGGATGAAGTCCAGCCCAGGTAACAGGAGCTGGATCTTAACCGCCCTATGAAGATAGTCGGATCTGTGAAGGCCCATGAAGTATCCGGATCCAATACGGCACATAAGGAAAGGTGGATCCTTGACGTGCACGGCAATGCAATATTCCGTAGTTATGCATCTTGTATTCCGGCTAGGACTCTCCATGTAACCCTAGATCTGAGCGTCTTTATAAGCCGGATCCTGGGAGCCCTAGAGGCACAATCACAACCACAACTCATTGTAACAATGCGAAAGCGCCCAGATAATTCCAGACAAGCAGCAGTAGGCCCTGTCATCGTGCAGGTGTTCCGAAGATGGGTAAATCGCGTACCACGCCATCCCGAGGACTCTCCGCCCAATATCCCCTACTTCTTCTTCCCTCCATGAGGATCCCTCCTATGGAGTACCTTTGAATAGGCAACGACACACACCGAGCGCCACGAAGGCGCCTCACCTTATTCTCCGGTGACCCTCACCACAAAGGCCTAGGTCACGATTCCACTAAGGGATTTCCTTCGAGGCGGAAACCGGGCCTTACACATAGGTTGGGCACACATCCACAAATTAATTGGAGGCTCCCAACAAATCTCCACAAAGTACTCAAATCCGTTTAGGGTACCAAGAACCCAAGAGTAACAACTTTCTTGCTTTCACTTCCATGAATCACCGTGGAGAACTCAAACCGATGCACCAAATGCAAAGGCAAGAACACCACAAATATGCTCAAGTCCTTCTCTCTCAAATTTCAACAAAGTTACAAAATCTATTGGGGGAATAAGATAGGAAGAACAAATAGGAGGAGGAACACAAAATTTCTCCAAGATCTAGATCTAGTGGATTCCCCTCACGGAGAGAGGGATTTGATTGGTGAAGATACCGATCTAGATCTCCTCTATCTTTCTCTCAAATAGATGCAACATTCATGGGAGGGAGAGGGAGATAGCAAGCTCAAAGAAGGTCAACAATGGGGGAAAAAACGAGCTCTAACAGATAGGAAACATTGGGGAAGAAGACCCCCTTAAATAGGGCAAGATAAATCTGCACGTTATGCACAAAACTCGTCAAAACCGGAACTTCCGGTCATTTGGGGCGGTACTACCGCCCCCCGACTTCCGGGTGAAGTAGGGCGCCCCCGGGAAGTATACAATATACTTTCCGCGTGCAGAATCAGCATTTCCGGA
>NC_061512.1:61356546-61410111 GCF_022539505.1 Lolium rigidum | reverse complement strand
GCGACGGCCCTTAGATTAGGGACTACTAGATAGGACTAGTAGTAGTAGTGCATTAGGCAGCAAATCCTCCTTTTGTGAGCAATCGGCTCTTCTTGTAAAAATCCCCTTTTAATCAATGAAGAAGGATTCCATGTTTGATTTGTCCGATTATCAAAATAGATCAATGCTCAAAGAGCCGATGGCAACGCATCGGTCTTTACCAAAAACGCCAGCAAGGCCAGCCCCAAAATCCAAACGGTGACCTGATGCCTGCTTGTGACAGTTGTTCCTCTATAGTCGATGGCTGTGCATCGGCTTTTTAGTTCTAAAGTCGATGTCAGTGCATCGGCTGTGCTTTGCATATTAAAAAAAAATTTACTGGCCGATTTCATGCATCGGCCCCTGTATTTCACTGCCCATCATCCCACATACTCGGGAAATATTTCTTGAGATGCTGACCATTGACAGCCACTGGGAACTTCGCACCATTCAGCTCCTCGAGTATGCGTTACCCTTTAAAACTTGATCGATTCTGTACGGCCCGTGCCAATTTGGAGACCATTTACCATACACTTTATCCTTAGTCCCCAATGGCAATACAGCTTCCCATACCAGATCACCAACGTGGAACTCCTTTGGTCTCACCTTCTTATTATATGCGCGAGCTACCTTGGCTTTGTTCTCTTTAATTTTCTCAAGCGACCAAAGTCTAAGTTCCGTCGAGATCCTCAATGCTATCACTCATCGGGGCTGCATATTCTTCGGTCGTTAAGTCATTGCGCAAACGTAACACGTCTCGACCCAGCCGTGATCTCCCAGGGCAACACGGCTTCTTGTCCATAGACCAGATGGTATGGCGAGGTTTTTATCGCTCCATGACATGACATACGATAAGCCCACAAAGCTTCTGACAATACCTCGTGCCAACGTCTAGGGTGCTCGTCAACTTTCCTCTTAATTAGCTTGATAAGGCTCTGGTTGGACGCTTCAGCTTGCCCATTTGCTTGAGCATAGTATGGGGACGATCGGATCAACTTAATTCCCATGTCCTCGCAGAACTCTCTAAACTCGCGAGAAACGAAAACCGAACCTCCATCGGTCGTGATAGTACGGGGAATCCCGAATGCGTGAATGACATGTTCTTTCACAAAATTGATAACATCGGCCGATGCTACCGACTTCATAGGGACGGCCTCCACCCATTTAGTAAAATAATCTGTGATGGCCAAAATCCACACATGGCCTTTGCTCGATGGAGGATTGATTTTGCCGATCATATCCATACCCCAACCTCGAAATGGCCAAGGCTTGATGATGGGGTTCATTGCTTGATGCAGGTGCCATCTGAATTTTCCCAAACTTCGACATGCTTGACACCCTTTATAGTAATTAAAACAGTCCTCAAGCATGGTGGGCCAATAAAACCCCGATCGCCCGATCAACCATTACATCTTATGAGCCGATTGATGAGTTCCACGGGCGCCTTCGTGTACCTCGTGTAAGAGCCGATTCGACTCGGCTGGTCCACGACATCCGAGAAGTAACCCTTCCAAGGTCCTGTAGAACATGTCATCTCCAATAAGGACATACTTCATGGCCTTGTACCTTATCCGTTTAGGTGCCCCCCGAGCCGAATCTTTCAAGTAATTGAAGATATTGGCTCTCCAGTCATCCGGTTCCATGAACTGTACCTGGACATCGGCTCCATCTGCTACGTCCTTGTAGCCTGACGCCATCTGTGCGAGATCGTTTGCCTCGGTATTCTGTGACCTCGGGATCCAGTTGAAGTTTATGTACCTAAATTGTGCCATCAACTCACGGCATTGCATCCACAATGGGAAGAGCGACTCGCTCTCGCATTTGTATTCGTCCGTGAGCTGGGAAATCACCAACTTTGAGTCTCCAAAAATTTCCACTGCACCGCCCCGGCTTCGATAAGCAACTCCATCCCCTTGCGTATTGCTTCATACTCAGCGACATTGTTGGTGCAAGGGGTAGATAGCCTGATGGAGAAGGAATAGGTTGCCCCCCGGGGCGAAACGAGTAGAATGCCGATGCCGCAACCATCATCACAAGCCGATCCATCGAAAAACATGGCCCATGCACGTACAGACAGTGCTGCTATATCGGTGTTGATTCATTCAGCAATAAGATCGGCCAACGCCTGTCCCTTGACTGCTTTCGCAGGTTGATACCGGAGATCAAATTCCGATAACGCAAACATCCACTTACCGAGTCGGCCTTTCAACACAGGAGCCGACAGCATGTGTTTGACGACATCTGATTTGCATATGATGACAATTTCCGCGGTCGGCAAGATGTGACGAAGCTTGGTGAAGGTAAAAAATAGGCAGAGGCACAACTTCTCGATCTCGGGATACCTAGTCTCCGCATCCAACATCCTTCAGCTGAGGTAGAAAGCGACTCTTTCCGGACCATCATAGACTTGCACCACCACGAGGCGATGGAAGTGTCGGCTCTGCGACGAGTAAATATAGAATGGTCTGTCTTGCTGGGGTGGAACCAACACGGGTGGCTTCGTTAGATATTCTTTAATCTCGTCAAACGCTCGATGTTGCTCTGCCCCCCAGTGAAACTCCTCATCAGGTTTAATTTTTACCAATCCCATGAACGGCTCGATCCGTCCTGACAGGTTAGAGATGAACCTTCTGACGAAGTTGATTTTGCCGATGAGACACTGGAGTTCCTTCTTCGTGGTAGGTGGCTTCATTGTTCGTCTTCGCCTCCACGACTTTTCAGGCCGATCTCAATTCCACGTTCATGATCCAAGAAGCCCAGGAATTGACCGGCCGTCACACCAAAAGCACACTTCTTTGGATTCATTCTTAGTCCGAATTTTCTAGTTCGGTCCAAGATGCGTCGCAAATCCTCCAAGTGTCCTTCCACTGAGACAGACTTGACCACCACGTCATCAATGTAAATCTCCACCAACTTACCGATCAGATCATGAAAGATGTAATTCATGGCTCGTTGGTACGTTGCGCCGGCATTTTTCAGTCCAAATGTCATGACTACATACTCAAACAAGCCCACCGAACCTGGTACTCTGAATGCAGTCTTGTGTATATCTTCTGGAGCCATAAAAATTTGGTTGTAACCGGCATTGCCATCCATGAAGCTTAAAACCTTATGACCCGCAGCTGCATTGATCAATGTCTCTGCCACCGGCATTGGGTACTCATCCTTTGGAGTGGCTCTGTTGAGATCCCGAAAATCTATGGCGACGCGCCATCGGCCGTCCTTTTTCTCTACGAGTACGATACTAGAAATCCACTCAGCATACCGCATGGCCTGATGAACCCGGCGCTCAACATTTTCTCGATCTCTTTCTTGACTTCTTCTAAAATTTCGGCCTTCATCCGTCGTGCTCGCTAGCTCGGAACGGCCGAAATCCTTTCTTAAGAGGGAGCCGATGCTCAATGATGCTCCTGTCTAACCCGGGCATCTCTGTGTAATCCCGAGCAAAACAATGCGGGTATTCTTTCAACAAAGCTATCATCGGGCTCCTCGGATGCGGATCCAACTTTTTGCTGATAAATGTTGGTCGTGGCTTATCCCAAGGACCAATGTCAATCTCTTCTAGCTCATCAGCCGATGTAAACCCATATCCTAGCTTCCCGTCGCCTGCTAGATCAATGCTGAATACAGGCAGAACGTATGGTGAGGATAATTTTGGCCGATTGCTGGAATCGGCCTCCTTTTTGATTGTATTGCTCGATGAAGGTTTACAACTTATCTGTGCTCCACTAAGGGAGGGAGTCTCCCTACTACGACGACGTGACATGGTTGAGGTGAGATCATTGCTTTTTATTTTTTGGGGCCAATCGCAGGGATCGGCCTTGCCACGTACGTCGATTGATGTTGCTCTTGCTACTCTGTCAGGCCGGTGGATAAGACCAGCCTCACCCCATTTTTTGTAACTTCGATGCGATCACAGCCGTCCAAACTGACTCCAGAGAGAGGCTCTTGGTCTTCCGAGTCCCAAATATTCATGCCGGCTATTGAGACCTCGATCGAGTCGTCTGCATGAACGACCTCCACTTCATCTCGATCCCATTATATCAGGCACTGGTGCATTGTAGATGGAATGCAGCAGTTGGCGTGAATCCAATCCCTCCCTAGCAGGACAGCGTAGGTGCTTTTGCTGTCGACGATGAAGAATGATGTAGGGATGGTTTTTCGGCCTAGGGTTACATCCACGTTCAGAACGCCTTGCGTCTCTGATGCTTGGCCGTTGAAGTCGTTTAGTGTGACGTTGGTTTTGATCAGGTCTGCGTTAGAGCGTCCCAAACGCCGTAGCATGGAGTATGGCATGATATTGACTGCCGCTCCCGTGTCAACCAACATCTTGCCGACAGGCTGCCCATTGATATAACCTTTTAGGTACAGGGCCTTCATATGTTTGTAGCCCTTCTCTCGTGGCTTTTCAAATATAACTGGCCGTGGACCGCAGTCAAACTATGCTATCGGCACTTCTTCGGTTCCTGGAGCACGAAACTCCGACGTAAGTATGAACACCATATTTGTGCCAGCCGATGTACTCGCATCGGCTTTTACTTGCTTGGGGCGCCATTCTTTCTTCTGTGGACGACTCTCCTCGTCCAAAGTTTGCTGAATTTTCACGGCCAGATCGGGCCGCGCTTTCCTCAACGTGTGCAGGTATTGCGCCTCGGCTTGCTCCAAGCTACGTAGCCGCTGAACCCTACTGTAACACCCCAAATTTTAAAACAAAGAGAAAATAAATTTCTTTTTTCCAAAAATGAGAACCAACAAAAACTTTTCTTATATAGGGTGCTATGCTTAGTGCTCCTACCTATTACTTGTGTTTTTGGCCATGATGAGTGTTATTTTGCTATGTGATAAACCCTAAAACCCTAAAGTGATCAAGTGAAGATCAGCAACCAAATAAAATAAAAGAGAAAGAAATCAAATAAGAAAAACCCTAAACCCTAACCTTCTCAAAAATCATTTGGATCTATTTTGAGAAACCAAGATAAAAGAAAAAGACATATGTGGGCCTATAGCTCTAATTTTTGAACTTTACCATTCTTTCTTCTCTAAATAGTGATGCACCATGGTAAACCCCACTAAGACCTAAACCTCATCTTCTTTATCACCATCTATTTAAAACAAAATAAAAAGAAATGATATTAAATAATAGAGGTATAGGTGCCTATGGCTATTTTTGGTAAAACTTTACCCTAGGCCTTTCTACTTTATTTAGAGGATTGGAAAACCTTCACAAACCTTATCTAGTACTTCTCAAACACAATCCAAAGTGAAACAAAAGATTTTGAAAAGAAAGTAATAATGCCATAGAGGCATATGAGAGCAAAATATCAAATTTGTGAAATTGAGGATCTTGACCCTAAGACTTGTAGTGAATGGTTGGATCACTCCTATATACCATTTCAACACTCAACAACATCAATTGGGTCAAGCCTAGTCAAACTAAAAATCAAATGCAACATATGCATAGAGGCATATGTGGCACATAGCCATACTACTCAATACTTGCCCTATGACTTTAAACCTTACCCAAATGATGTGAAACCATCTCTCAACCTAATATAACACTAAATTGACCCTAAACCATGCCCAAGTAAAACAATGGGAACAATTTACAAGTTTAATGAAATTTGACACATCACATCTTATGTGTTATGGCCATTTTTGGCAAACCTTAGAACAAGACCATTTGAAATAGTTTCAATGGTTTGAAAATGTTTCTAAACTAATAAGAATCACATTAGAGTCAAGAAAAGTCAAATCAAATGGAGAGAAATCAAATAGTGAGAAAATTCCATGTTCACTCACATACCCATTTAGCCAATTTTGCAAATCTTGACCTAGACACCCCCTTTGCCTCAAAAGGGTGTGAACCTTTCACCCAACTCAATAGAACACCAAATAGACCTCACTCTTGTCAAAGTGAAGCCAAGAAGAATAAAAGAATAAAAGCTAGAAAATCCCAAAACCCTCACATATGGCCCTATGTCATTTTTGTAAATTTAACCCTAGACCCATTTGATCTTCACCAATAATTGTAATATGATATTAATGAGTAATTACAACTTGGAGAATCAAGGCTATACTATTTTAAACCAAATTCAAATGTGAAAATAGGATCACATATGATAATGGTCAATTCTGACTTTTATAGTCTGGTCACTACTTTGAGCCTTTCTATATCAAAATTTCTAAACTAAACCAATCCAAATCTTTGCATGTCATCCAAGTACACAACAAGATGAACAACTTTTGTCAAGGGCACCATACCAAATTCATTTTGGATCAGGATATATGAGCCAGCAAAGTGGAGACATTTTATCAAGAACAAGATCACCACAAATTCGAAATGGATCAAACCAGACCACTCCTTGACCACTACTTGCCCTAGCCATGACCAGAGGACACCCCTACACCAAGCCCATGCCAAGAAACCACCAGGAGAGAGCGGCCATGGCGTGGACATGGCCATGCCGGCCACGTCGCACCTCGACACCTTCCCGTCTCTTTCCCTCCACGATCGGCCTCACCACCATGTCCAGGAGCTCGCCAAGAATCCCAGAAGATCGCCAGTACAAGCCCTTGGTCGCGAGGACGCCGACACGCCCCGGACGACGCGCGCCCACGACGTCCCTGGCGCGCCGCGAGCGGCATGGTGACGTCGTCGTGCACGGACACGCGCGGCACAGCCACGCGGCGTTCGCCGTACACCACCGTACCCCGACCAAGCCCGCACGCCGTGGTACCCTCCTCGCCACGCGGAGCTCGCCGGACACGCCGACGTCATGCCTTGGCGACCACGGCCGCCGGAGAGGACGAACGCGCCCGCCACGGCCGCGACAGTACCACCCTCGCCCGACCGTCGTACGCCTCGTCGTACCGCGCCATTAAGGCCCCAAGGACCGCCGTGACGTCGCCTACCTCCTGCGCACCTTCCTCGCTCCTTCGTCGCCCTGGAACGACGACTTCGCCGTTGACCTCGCCCGCGCCCCGCAGCACCCTTGCCATCTATAAATACCGCGTTCCCTGGACGAAGCTGAGCACACCATCTCGTTCCCCATCCTCCACTGCCTCTCCTCCACCCAGTAGCTACCTAGATTGACGCCGGAGCAGCCCCAATTGATCGATCGGAGCCGCGGAAGCCCTGGTGCAATCGCCGTCGACTGGAGCCTCCCCGAGCGACGCCACTGCGACAGGCTTCTTCCTCGTCCTCGACAACCTCGAACGGAACACCGCCGCCGATCGCCAGACCCACGGATCGCCCTCCGACCCCCTACGCCGCCGCGCCGGTGAGCTTCTCTCATCGTCGACGACGACGAACGAGCGCCGTCGATCCGCGCTCTAATCCTACGATCCACGATAGCCGGTACCGATTCGGTGTTTAACGGCCGGCGACGGCGGGCCCCCTGCTGTCAGGCAGCCCACGCGTCTGTGGACCGTGGTGGGCTGGATTGGGCCGTTTTAATTCGAATCTGGCCCAGTTTCATTTCCCGCCGGCCCTATTAATTCAAACTCCTTTTCAACATTTCCAAATAATCTCAATACTGGCCCTGTGTTTGAAATTCAATAGAATCTGTTTGGTTTGGCCAAATTTAGCAAACTTTATATGGTTGGAAAGCTACTGAAAAGATCTACACAACCCCACTGGTCCCACTTCAAAATCTTGTATAGAACTAATGTGACAAAAATAACAAGTCAGAGACTTTTCAGTATTCAAATAAATATTAAAAATCAACCAATTTGAATTTTGAAGTAAATCCAATTGCTATAATTCACATTTGACTTACACTAATTGTTTCTGCAAGAAAATGGTGTGGTCACTTTGAATGATCATGGCCTAGTTTAATAAAAGGATATATGGCTATTTCTAGTCAAAGATATTGTCCAAAACTATTAATAAATCATATGGGAGTGTTTCTCTCATTTAAATCTTGTCACAAACAATTCAAATTGATGTAGAGACTCTGGTCATATAGGTCCCATATGAATTTTTGATATTAAATCTTTACCATGCTAAGATTAAATTGTATGAGGTGCTACACCTCATTTAAATCATTTTTCTTAAATGATAAGTGTGAAGAGGTTGACCATGGTCAACCTATGTCACATATTATTCATGAGAGAAATTAAATCTTAATAAGATAATGAGAGGAAATTATTTATCTAAGTCATTAAAAGTAACACCTTAATTGTTATGAGATGAAATTATTTTTCTTAAATAAGAAAACAACACATCTACCCACTTAATAGTAATGTGTGATGCTAGTTTAATTTGTGTAAATTATATGAGGTGTGTCACTTCATTTAAAACTTGTCCCAAGTACTTTCATATGAAGTTTGAACCCCTGGTCAAATGCTCTTATATCAAATACTTGGAGATTTTTAAATCATTTGTAGAAGTGTTAAATAGTATGAGGTATCTCTGCCTCATTTAAATCATTTTCTCAAATGATGATGATGAATGGTTGACTAGGACAACCTGAATTCATGAGTAATTGTTTGAGAAATTAAATCTTAAAGAAGATTCAATGAGAGGAAATTATTCCTCAAGAACTATATGGAAACTATCATTTACATGAAATGAGAGGAAAGTATTTTTTTTTCTCAAGCAAGACCACCAATGCACCAAATTGTATTAATTGGGTGAATAGAATAGTTTGTGTGAATATATGTGATGTTTGGAATAGCCAATGAATTGTTTGGTGATTGTATCCTCGTATTCGTATTTTAGACGCTAGTACCGAGGAGTATCAAGAGGAGGAGGAAGTCTACTTTCAAGGAGAAGAAGACCACTTTGACCACCTCAACCACCAAGGCAAGCTATACTCTTGCAAGCTAACACCTTTGCAAGTTCTATTGTTGCAAGATAATACTCTTGCAAAGTGCAAAGCTCACCATGAGCAAGGCATTACTCCCTTTAATTTATGCTTATGATCCTATGTCCCAGTTTTACCTTACAAGCTTTATTTACTTTTGTTTTATCAAAGTACCTTTTGATTCATGAGTCACTGGGTTAGTATTGGATTAGTACAAGAGTATCAAAGTTAGTCTAGAAGCAAAGCAAATTACTTAGCACCCCTCATACCTAGATGCTAGTGCTAAATTGAAATTGGCTATGCTAGGTGGGAATTTGTGTGTGAGAAATGACTTTGAAAACCTTGGAATGATGAGTCATTCTATTGAAAGATTTTGAAGGTGAATATGACTTGTGAATGACTTGTGAATTTTACCAAAACTGATGGTTGGGTTCGGATGCGATACCATTCCAATTTTGCAAGTACCCCCACAATACCTGATTATGGGTAAGGGCTTAACTGGAAGTTTATGTATCTTAGTATGGGTTCCCTCTAAACAAGCGTCATAGGGGTTATGCCAAGGCTGCCTCCGTTATAAGGTGAAATGATGTGAAATGACGTGAAATGAGGTGAATGTCCGGCCCAAGCCCTGTGCAGTTCCCAGGCTGACCGTTTGTCTTCACTGGGAGGCCAAGCTCATGGGGAGAGGTGCCTATACTAGGGTATGTAGGTGAAAGGTTATGGTTGGTAGTCCGCACACGGAGTGTGATAAATCAGGGCCGATTAACCCCGACGGATTATTGCAAATGTTGTGGCACAAGTGTACGACCTCTGCAGAGTGTAGAACTATTCGAATAGCCGCGTCCACGGTTATGGACGGTTGGAAAGGCCATACTTGTTCCGTCATCGAATTATTCAAAAATGTGACATGTGAAGGGTGGCTTGTGATTTGAACTTGAAATGGCAACTTTGACTTGAAACACAATTGAGTTGTGGGAATGACACTAATGTTCCCACTTGAGTTAGTTAGCACATGAAGAGTTGGTTTACTAAAATGTTTGTGAACTAAAATTGGCTTTATGCAAAAGAAACTAGAGCTTAGCATCCCCCTTACTAGAAATGTTAGTACTTACATTAGTATTAGTTTGCGAGTACTTTGAAGTACTCACGGCTTTGTCCCTGGCTATTCAAATGGCCGGACTATGAAGAGGAACAAGCAGTATGAAGAGGATGGACAGCGGGACGTCTACGACAACTAGGACTACTCCTGACGTCAAGCGTTGGCCTGTGGACTAGAGAGTCCCTTATTTTTACGCTTCCGCTATGTATTTGTGATGTGTGTTGAAACGATAGTTCAACTATTATTGTAATATTGGATCATGTGATCTATTTGTAAGACGACTATGATATGTAATGAATGATGACTTATGATATTCAACTGTTATGTCTCGCAACAACAATATTCCTGGGATTGCGATGTATGGCATAACAGGCATCTGGACTTAAAAATCCGGGTGTTGACACCTACGCTTTTGGGAGTGGCTGAGTCCATCAGGACACCACCTTGGCCGGTGGTATTTATCCTCTTCTTCATCTTCTGACTCCTCAAAATCTTCCTCTTGAGATGACTCAGCTCGTCTGTTCTGAGGTGGGAGAGGCCCTAGACGCTTGAAAACTGAAACTTCTCCTGCGTCCTTCTTCTGCTGTCTACACTCCGGGCAGTTGTCGATTGTAGGCAATCGGCTCATTCCTGAATCCCAGCAGTGCTTAAAGAAAGGACAGTCCCAATGTCTATCCATATCTTCCTCCCCCCTAGACTTCCCCTTAGCACGGTGCTCATATCCTTCGTCGTCTCTATCATACCGACGATATCTTCCATTGTCTACGTCAGACCGACGATATCTTTCGTCATCTCTGTCGTACCGCCGACGTCGGTCGTACTGACGCTCATACTTGTTAAGGAGATGCGCGGAGAGCGGACGTTGGTACCGCACGTTCCTCACCTGTTCCTCGGTGTGGTACCATCTGTCATCATATCGGGGCCGGTCGCGTGGACCGGCCTCCTCCTTTTCCTTGCCACGGGAGTGACTGCTTTCTTCTTTATCCTTGCCATGGTGGTATACAGGCCCTGCCATGTTAACATCGAACGAGAAACCTAGCCGACGCCTCGCGGAATTATTGAGTTCCACCATGTTGACGCCAGGAAACGGATGTGTGTCCACTTTCATGGCAAACTGCCCAAAGATCAATCGGCCTTGTTCTATCGCCGTTTGGATCTGCCGACGAAACTCTTTGCAGTCATTGGCGGTATGGGTGAACGAGTCACTTGCAGTACGGTCTCCCGTTCATTTCTTGCGCCGTAGGGATTTTATGGCCTTCGGGTAACTTCAGCTGTTTTTCCTTAAGCAATAAATCAAATATCTGCTCAGCTTTGCTCACATCGAAGTCAAACCCTTTTGCAGGCCCTTGTTGTTTCACCCATTTGCAGGACACGGGAGCTGCCCCCCTGAGCCCATTCAGCCACGGCTACTTCCAGGTCTTCTACAGAATCCTCAGCTTCTTCTGTCTCGACCAGGCCTACCGGACGCTTAAACTTGTCCTAGTACAATTCAGGGTGGCGCTGCTCATACGATGTTAGTTTCTGGACCATGTGCGACAGTGAACTGTACTCTACTTGGAAAGTCAGATCCTTGATCGGCGTTGCGAGGCCCAATGCTGCCAGATCGACTGCTTCTTTCTCAGTTAAACGAACCGAATAACATCGGTTCCTGATAGTCCTGAAACGTTGAATGTATTCCGACACCGTTTCTCCCCGCTTCTGCCGCACTCGCGTTAGATCGGCAATGCCGGCCTCGGTAGCTTCGAGTGATATTGAACATGAAGCTGTTCTTCCGGCTTGCTTCCACGTCCGGACTGAGTTTGGTGGCAACGAGGTGTACCACCCAAAGGCTGATCCCGTGAGAGATTGTGCAAAAAACCTTACACGTAACGGGTCCGATGCTGAAATCATGCCCAACCGTGCCAAATATCGGCTCACGTGCTCAATTGAGCTAGACCCTTCGATCCATTGAACTTTGAGAATTCGGGGAGCCGATACTTGGGTGGCAGCGGGATCAAATCATACTCGTCGGGGTACGGCTTGGAATAGCCGATTGTTTTCCTCTTCGGCAGGATGCCGAACTGGTCTCTCAAGATGGTACTGCTCTGTTCCATGGTATGAGCTGCAGGGACCGAGCTTTCATGACTCGTTCCGGTGGCATATTTAGCTAGCCATGCCTGTTTCTCGGCGTCTGCTCCAGAAGTCCCTGCTGGTGCAATCTGGTTCGTGCGCGCCAAGGTATTGCAGTCCGGCACGTATGTGCACACGTATCCATGTGGGATCTCTTTAGGCGACTCATACAGGAATTGGCAATCGCCAGGATCGCCTCCAACCTTGTAGACGACGTACGCCGGTGAACCCTGTAGCTCTGGAGCTGCAAGCGCGAATGGCAGCGGCGGTCTAGTCTGGAACGGTATTTCTCCCTGGTGAGTCCCTAGGGTAGGTCCTGACGGAGAGTACTGATGCTTCATGATTTCCTGAACCACGCGAACCGCAACGCGCTCGAAAGCGTTCACCAAGCTCTCAGAATGACGGTGTAGAGAATGAGCCACCATGTAATTAACTTCCTGGCACAGAGCTCTGGTTCGTTCCTCTGAAGGGGTAGACAGGTCTACTTCATCAAGAACGCATTCGGGTGAGAACCCTTTCCACCTGATACCATGTGAACGGGTCTTCGTGAAAGAGCCGATGAGATCGGCTTCTAAGACGGCTTTAATCTCATCATATTTCTTCTTGTGCTCCTCAGGCAGATCTGCGTACGTGACTGGTTCGTCCGCCACCTCAGCTGCATATTTTGACATAGTTGCTGTAGAAGGTCCCACCGGGCGTGCCAGAATGTGTTGCCGACTGATAACCCACAAGTATAGGGGATCGCGGCAGTCTTCGAGGGAAGTAAAACCCAAATTTATTGATTCGACACAAGGGGAGGTAAAGAATACTTATAAGCCTTAACAACTGAGTCGTCAATTCAGCTGCACCTGGAAAAGCACTAGTAACAGGGGTGATGTGAAAGTAGCAATGATATGAGAGCAGTAGTAACAGTAACACAGCAACAGTAATAGTAATATGAGAGCAATGGCACCAGAAAATAGTTGATACTACTTCCAATGACATGTAGAACAAGTATACGATGATGAAAGATGGACCGGGGTTCCCAGCTATCTACACTAGTGGCAACTCTCCAATAACAAGTGTTGGGTGAACAAATTACAGTCGGGCAATTGATAGGATTGAAATAGCATTAAGACAGAATGTCAAGATCATTAATCATGTAGGCATGTTTTCCAATTATAGTCGTACGTGCTCGCAATGAGAAACTTGCACAACATCTTTTGTCCTACCAGCCGGTGGCAGCCGGGCCTCAAGGGAATCTCTTGGATATTAAGGTACTCCTTTTAATAGAGCACCGGAGCAAAGCATTAACACTCCATGAAAACATGTGATCCTCACATCACCACCATCCCCTCCGGTTGTCCCGATTTCTGTCACTTCGGGGCCTTTGGTTCCGGACAGTGACATGTGCATACAACTTGTAGATACAATCTAAGCAATAATTATAGAGCTTAAATCTAAGATCATGCCACTCGGGCCCTATGACAAGCATTAAGCATAACAAGATTGCAGCAACAATAACTTCATAAACTTTGTAGATAGACAATCATAACGTAACAATCCATCGAATCCCGACAAACACAACACCAATTACATCAGATGAATCTCAATCATGTAAGGCAGCTCATGAGATCATTGTATTGAAGTACATGGGGAGAGAATACCAACTAGCTACAGCTAGAACCCGTAGTCCATGGGGGAACCACTCACGGAGCATGATGGAGGCGATGGCGTTGATGGAGATGGCTTCCGGGGCACTTCCCCGTCCCGGCAGGGTGCCGGAACGAGACTTCTGTCCCCCGAATTGGAGTTTCGCGATGGCGGCGGCGCCCTGGAGTCTTTCACGGAGTTTCGTCAATTGGTGTCGCGTTTTTAGGTCGAAAGGGCTTAAATAGGCGAAGAGGCGGCGCAGAGAGGGCGACAGGGTGGCCCCACACCAGGCCGGCGCGGCCAGGGTGTGGCCCGCGCGGCCCACCTGTGTGGTGGCCCCCTGGCTCTCCTCCGACTCCCCTTCGGTGTTCTTGAGCCTCCCGGGAAAAATAAGATCTTTGGCGTTGATTTCGTACAATTCCGAGAATATTGCCCGAACAGCCTTTCTGGAACCAAAAACAGCAGAAAACAGGAACTGGCACTGTGGCATCTTGTTAATAGGTTAGTTCTGGAAAATGCATAAAAACATTATAAAGTGCAAGCAAAACATGTAAGTATTGTCATAAAACAAGCATGGAACATCAGAAATTATAGGTACGTTGGAGACGTATCGGCATCCCCAAGCTTAGTTCCTGCTCGTCCTCGAGTAGGTAAACGATAAAAAGAATAATTTCTGTAGTGACATGCTACTTACATAACCTTGATCATACTATTACAAAGCACATGAGATGAATGAAGTTACTCAAGGCAATAATCTATAGTTGCTAACAAATAGATAACATATAGCAAAACTTTTCATGAAGAGTACTTTCAAGACAAGCATCAAAAGTCTTGCACAATAGTTAACTCATAAAGCAATAGATTCAAAGTAAAGGCATCGAAGCAACACAAAGGAAGATATAAGTTTCAGCGAGTTGCCTTCAACTTTCAACATGCATATCTCATGGATAATTGTCAACATAAAGTAATATGATGAATGCAAATAAGCAAGTATGTAAGAATCAATGCACAGTTGACACAAGTGTTTGCTTCTAAGATGGAAGGAAGTAGGTAAACTGACTCAACATAAGGTAGAAGAATGGCCCTTCGCAGAGGGAAGCATTGATTGCTATATTTGTGCTAGAGCTTTGGTTTTGAAAACATAAAGAGAGCATAAAAGTAAAGTTTTGAGAGGTGTTTGTTGTTGTCAACGAATGGTAGTGGGCACTCTAACCCCCTTGCCAGACAAACCTTCAAAGAGCGGCTCCCATTTTATTTTTATTTTAGTGTGGCACTCCTTCCAACCTTTCTTTCACAAACCATGGCTAACCGAATCCTCGGGTGCCTGCCAACAATCTCATACCATGAAGGAGTGCTTTTTTTATTTTAGTTTTATTAGGATGACAATCCTCCCCGCCTTTGCTTTCTCAAGCCATGGCTAACCGAATCCTTCGGGTGCCGTCCAACAATCACATACCATGGAGGAGTGTCTTTTTTTGTTAATTAATTTGGGACTGGGAATCCCATTGCCAGCTCTTTTTGCAAAGTTATTGGATAAGCGGATGAAGCCACTAGTCCATTGGTGAAAGTTGCCCAACAAGATTGAAAGATAAACACCACATACTTCCTCATGAGCTATTAAACATTGACACAAATCAGAGGTGATAAATTTTGAATTGTTTAAAGGTAGCACTCAAGCAATTTACTTTGGAATGGCGGAGAAATACCATGTAGTAGGTAGGTATGGTGGACACAAATGGCATAGTGGTTGGCTCAAGGGTTTGGATGCATGAGAAGCATTCCCTCTCAGTACAAGGCTTTGGGCTAGCAAGGTTATTTGAAGCAAACACAAGTATGAACCGGTACAGCAAAACTTACATAAGAACATATTGCAAGCATTATAATACTCTACACTGTCTTCCTTGTTGCTCAAACACTTTTACCGGAAAATATCTAGACCTTAAGAGAGACCAATCATGCAAACCAATTTCAACAAGCTCTACAGTAGTTCTCCACTAATAGGTTTAAACTACATGAAAAAACTTAATCATGATCTACTTGAGAGCTCAAAACAATTTCCAAGTGTCAAATTATTCAAGACAATATGAGGCATTTTCTGTTTCCAACCAAATAACCATAAGTGATGTAGCTTCCAACTTTTATCATTGAACATTAAAAGTAAAACGAAGAACAAGTGTTCATATGAAAAAGCGGAGCGTGTCTCTCTCCCAAACAAGGATTGCTAGGATCCGATCTTATTCAAACAAAAACAAAAATAAAAGCACATAGACGCTCCAAGTAAAGCACACATGATGTGACCGAATAAAAATATAGTTTCAATAGAAGAAACCTGATAAGTTGATGAAGAAGGGGATGCCTTGGGCATCCCCAAGCTTAGACGCTTGAGTCTTCTTGAAATATGCAGGGATGAACCACGGGGGCATCCCCAAGCTTAGACTTTTCACTCTTCTTGATCATATATCATCCTCCTCTCTTGACCCTTGAAAACTTCCTTCACACCAAACTTCTCATAAACTTCATTAGAGGGGTTAGTACTCAAAAAACTTGAATCCAACTTGGTCCTGTAGTGACACATTGCAAGAACTCAATAAAACATTAGCTACAGCTCTCCACGTGTAGAAAGCCTTGCTTAAAGTCCGCAAGAGACAATGCAAAAAACAGAGACAGAATCTGCCAAAACAGAACAGCCAGTAAAGACGAATTTAAAAGAGGTACTTCCGTTGCTCAAATCAGAAAACTCAAAACTAACGAAAGTTGCGTACATATCTGAGGAACACGCACGTAAATTGGCATAATTTTCTGAGTTACCTACAGAGAAAACAGCCCAGATACGTGACAGATAGAAATCTGTTTCTGCGCAGAAATCCAAATCTAGTATCAACCTTCGATTAGAGGCTTCACTTGGCACAATATTGCAATAAAATAAAGATAAGGAGAGGTTTCTACAGTAGTAACAACTTCCAAGACACAACAAACAGTAGCAAAATAAACACATGGGTTATCTCCCAAGAAGTTCTTTCTTTATAGCCACTAGATGACCTGTTGCGCTATCGCGCAATGTCAGAATCTGAACATAATTTAAACCATAAGTGTTTTAGCTTATTTTAGTAGATGCATCTGTTATGAACTTTTGATATGATCCATTCACATAATCCATGGTGAACTTTGTAAGGCAACAATGACCAAACCGAAATAAACAATAAATCTCCGTAGTTAAAAAAAACCCCGAGGGAAATATTCATTTGCAAGAGCATAAAACTTAGCATTAGAAATCTTGTTCTGAAGATCCTAAATAGTGTTTTGATATGTTTGTAACAGCCCTAAACTAAATAATCACATGATTGTGTGAATAGAGCAAGAACAGAAAATAAATATTAGCTTATAATATCCCAAAATTTGGAACCAATACACTCTAGGGAGTGAGTATGTTAACATGCCAACATACTATACAAGATGAAGCTGTAAAACAGGAGAACCAAGTTCATAAAAAAGAGATCGAACTCAATAAACAGAACTACCAGAGTGTGCATAGATTATATACGCATTACATCCAATGACACTTACAATTATATAGCTGTTATATAGCAAGAAAAAAATAGATACATGTGATGTTCAGTTGCTTGCAACTATTTAAAATGACACAAACGGTAGTTGACCGCATATATAAAATCTGCAATACTTGCATAAATTATGTAACCAAGTTTCAAACAAACCATTTGAAATTTAATGCCTTCAGCACACACACAATTATAGTCACCTGTACCTTTGCAATGAGGCTCGCCGCATATCAACTCCAGCAGGATCACATCGAAGGCGAATGTGTTGGCATGGATGCCCACGATGCCGTTGAGATGCCCGCCGTGGATGATGACACTGGAGCTAAGAAATGGTTTAAGAAGAGAACTCTGCACCTCACGAAGTCGATTATCTTCGACACCAAAAATCATTTCAGCTCATACATCATCTAAATATTTAACTGTCAACTGCACTAAAAATGCCATGTTAGAACCAATATACTGAACTGGACCTCTGCGTAATGAGGGCAAGCAGAGGCTGCACCTCCGTGTGCAAGTATCTTAGAACACGCGCGATGATGAGCGCAATATTCACCCTCCTGGGCCAAGATAGCCAACACCATTCCTGAAATCCAAATTTCAGAGGTTTTCAACATAGGGATAACTATTACTATCGATGTAGAAGAGAGACTAAGTGCGTAGATAATTAGTAAGATTTTATTGTCACTTCAAATAAACTTATTTGAGTTAAACATAAGAAATTTCTCCTAGAGAATATGATTGTAGAACCAAAACGAGTATAAACCAAGACTGAACGGTATTACTTATATCTAGTATAGTTTCTATTTCTGGGTGCAAGTCGTCAAGTGTGAAGAAAGACATTGCAGTAAGTACACCACAATATAAAGTATGTCTTTAAAAATGACACAGCATGCAAATTTTTGAGTAAACAATTATCTGTTAAAAATGTTGGTGATGCACATTGCACATCAGTTGGTCCACGTCAGAGAAAACACAGTGTAGATGACCAGAGCGCTAGGCGGAGTAGCCAGGGCGCCGGCAAGCACAGTGCCTGGAAGGGCAGATGATCCGTTGGCAGAATCAAGCCAGGACTTAAGCTGTAAATTTTACCTTTTCTTGTTGAGATTCACTCGGGTGATTTTAAGTCACAAACATGCATAGTAAGAACATTGAGTACATAATAAGAACAAATGATTTAATCATCGCCATCTAAGTGCAACATAAATCATCCAACTACAAAAATATTGGGATACATGATAACAATTGTATTGAATGGGAGGTGTATAAAAGGTTGAATATTGAGTACATAGAAGACGAAATGATGCTTATTTTGTAGTATAATCTGATGGCCATGCTTTATAGCAGAATTCAGCTTCGCCTAAATGAATTAATTGGCACATGTCTGAAATTTTAGGCCCATGCATTGATCATTTTATCAGGACGATGTATTATCGGATCTCGGGGAAATATGATACTACATCAGTAACATAGTGGAAATAAAAGTAATATGAAGTTACTTCTTTCTTTATTCTTTAGCCCTTGACATATGAAAAATAAAAGGTTAAAAAAACAGAGTGGAAATAATCCACACTATTATCAGATCTCAGGGAAATATGATACTACATCATTAACAGAGTGGAAATAATCCACACTATTATCAGTGTACATTAGCTGGGGAAAAATTCAAGGTAAACATGATATCAGTACAAAATGATAGCAGTCACCATCTTAAAAGTACTATTTTGATTTTTGCAACTTGAGTCCATTTTAATTTCAAAACTGTAATGATAATTAAAGAGATGTAAATGAAGAAGTGAAAGAAGTGTGAGAATAGTAATTAGGCACCACAACAGCACAAAAATATAACATGTAAATAGCCCAGCCATTGTAAGGAAATATAGAATCTGTATAGCAAGAAGTGAAGAAAAATAGGTAGGCATATATTGCAACTATCTGTGTAGATGACCCGTTGCGCCACTGGCACAAATGGCTAAAGCAAAACAGTATTCAGGCCATAAGATTTACCTTAGGAACCAAGTCTAACGCTATATTTGCATCAAAAATTTATCAGTGGTCTTAGATTAGTTAGGCATATGACAATAGGAAAACATAAATGGTATTTAAACTTAACTTTAGGTAGGCGATCAGAATAATGAATGAAATTGAGCTTGAGGTTACTTAATATATCCATGCAAAGAAGAAAATGAAGTCTTCTCTTCCTATAATATTAACCAAAGTCCACAAACCTGGAGTTCATCAATACTCAACCGATACCACAAAATTGAGCTTAACATTTATAAACTCAGGAAATATGGGTGAAAATAATGACAGAATACACATCTCTATTGTTGCATCAATACTTTGCTTCAACCTAATTTAATGGGTACATTACAGCATTGCTCTACTTGTATGCCGGCCAAGGAGACCTTGTGCTGGGAGCAGAGAGCAATGCCATTTTAGTTGGCCTTTGACCTAAAGAAGCTCACCGACCATCGACACTACAACCACTATGGGTACTGTCGACTGGCCTAATCTTTACTTGACTTACCTGCAAGGAATGACTGCAAAACCGAGTGAGACAGGTGTCAGAGGTAGTCACTGAACCGCAATTTACAGATCAGGCGCAATCAAGAATTATCAGGACGTGACTCAATAGCCCACACTACTATCCATGGCTTATTCTTCAACTGGAAACAAAGCCTGTAAATTACATGTATAAATGACAACAGTTCACAGATTCCATCATTGTAACCATACTTCCTATTTTGGGAAGCCTACCCAAAAACAATTTGAAGCTGTAAAAATGGAGTGCATTGAATATGATCCAGCTCGAGGGAGAAAAAATATATAAGTGTGCATGCACAAACCGTAAGTAAATGCAGCTGTTCTGAACTTATTATATGATCCATTCACATAATAAGGGGTGCAATTTGTACGGCAACAATGACTTATAATCTCAAAAGTATCTGAATAGAGCAGGATCAATATTGTTACAACATCCAAATATGATATGCATACCATCCTTTGACTCTCAAGAAACCCCTTCATAGCCAGATGGTTAGCATCTCATGTTCTTTATTCATCCCCCCAGAGCTTCCTCCTTGGTGCTCTATACAATTGAATCGGCCACAACATGGATCTTGAGCATACATAAGGGTATGTACAATTGAACCGGCCACAACATGGATCTTGAGCATACATAAGAGGCCAGTTCATCCTCCCCATAGGCTGCAATTCCTAGTTTCTCAATTTTCCTTACATGTGCCGAAATTCCGAAAGCCAGAGAACCACTGCACAAAGGAAAAATAGCCTGATTCAAACTCATAAGCAATTGTTGCACACAAAAACATGATTCTATTCAGGTTGCATTCAACAGGACAACTAACCCACAATTCGAATAGTTATTAAAATGAAATAAAATTAGATTTTTTGGAAATTGCACGAGATATTTTCCATTCAGTTTTTTGGAGGTATTTAAACTCAGAAAAATCCTTTTCCAATCACCACTTGACCAGAAATAACAAGAATAGGCATAAAAACGAGGCAACAGAATAATACATAAGCATTGATTAAAAATATAGTTGACGCTATGAACACTGAATTGAAACGGAACTGGAAGCTACAATGTAGAAACCCCTAAGATTTAGAGCCCATGGACCTCACATCATAATGAGGCCATTTGGTAGGGAAACTCACAAAAAAGGTTTTGGGGCTCAACTCGTGTGAGGGATCCATTAGGCTGTTCATTGGCTGCTATATCTCAATGAATGTTGCATGCCCTTGAGCTGACAGACTACATCTCAATGAAGGAGGCGTCTCAGTGGAGGAAATGAGAAGGAAGATGAGTGGGTAACCATAAGTCAAATTTCACACTGGGAAATCATGTAGACGAAAAATTAGTGTGTACAAATACTACAACAAGAAAAGGGGGAAGATGAACTGCTAGCTCCACATAAACACTTCCGCACCAGTTAACTGAATTGTATTATAAAATGGCAACCATTTCTAAATTCTTACTAATCAAGGTGCACTTGAGAGACACAGCCCTGGAGGAAACAGAAGGACAAGAGTGCATTGAGACCGCGGGAAACCAACGAAGGCAAGCAAAACACAATTCTAGCTTATGGACTGGAAGGAACAGGGAACCAAATAGAGGGCCTTCGAATGCTCTCCTCCAACAGCAACTCTGAAGAACCATGCAGGAATAATAACAGAGCAGGGAAAGAAGCCACCGATGAATAATAAATAGAGAATTAAACATGGAACTAATAAAAAGAGGAGGCTTGCAGACCGAGTATAAGTGATCATTCTTCCAGCTAACCTCCAAATGCATGCAACTAACCTCCAAATGCTAGCAGCTCATAGGGACCAGCTATATTATTTTCTGTACATGGAAATACATACAAACCATGGATGGCAGTATCATGCAGTAAGAGGTTCATCATAGGAGTCCTAAGCAATCTATTTTATGAACACAGAAAAAACTCAATTATGGTTTCAGTGGCACCACATGTAGACCTTGGCCACCTCTACATCTCTCAAAAGATCCCAAATGGTATCTGTGATGATACAGGTTAGTGAGCAAGTATCCTGAATCATTGCAGATTCATCAGGTCTCGTAATTATTTACGTGTTTTTGCTGACTGAGAAAAACCATACCATTGCTCATCTTGAGCAGAAAATCTAAAAGACCAGCATTTGGACAATCCCTTATCATGACTGCATCGATTTAGCCATCTGAGGCAGGCATGAAACGGATGCTTCTGCAGTATCGTCGCCAATTCATCATGTAAACCAGAACCTGAAATAAATCAATAAGAACTTGTTACTGAATTGTGTGAGGCATTAGTTTCCAAAGATTTCAAGCTGCTGAGGAAAATACATAAGAGTCTAGATCCTCCAAAACTACTAACGCCAAAACACATAAGAGTCTATATCCTACCAAAGCAAGCAACCCAATATATCAACCAAAACTACTAACGCCATAGAACCACTAACCAACCTGGAACCCGGGCCATGAAGAAATAGTAACCAGTAACAGGGAAGAAGCATCCCAGCCGTGCCATTCCATGCTTGCTCGTTTAGGAAAACACCCGACAGGGATTGGAGCCTAGAAGAAGGGAATGGGTACCTGGAGGCTGGAGCGGGCTGCCGCAAAGGCATGACGAGTGCAGGCCCTAGGCCTGCAACCTCCACGGTGCTAGGCATGCAACCTCGACGGCGCCACCTCCAACATCCGCCCTCCTCACATAGCACTGGAAGTCGCACGCATGCAGGAGCCGCCGCTTCGTGTGCACCTTCTCCGGTCTCGAAAAAACCCATAGGCCCTCCTAGGTCGCCGGGCCTCTGCGCATCGCCTGTACCGGGTGCACGCTCCCTCCACCTCTGTTTCCGCGTCCAGACGCCAGCGCTGCAGCGTCCAGCTACCGCCGTCGCAGCGTCCGAGTCACCGCCGCCGCTCAGCGCTCCCTAGTAGCAGCCGTCCATCCCGACGTAGCCACAGCCGCAACCGGTCCTTATTCCAGCTGCAGTGTATGACCTTCTCGGCGCGGGCCGCCGGGCCAGCACCGGGGACTCCACTGGCGCACCTCCGCCTTCCTCCGAGACACCCTCCTGCAGCGCCACTCCCGCTCTGCCTCTTCCATCGTTCCTCCCGCATCCTCTCCCAACACGGCGGGGAGCTTCGATGAAGGTGTCGCCCTCCAGGGTGCCCGTGGCGGATATTCCTCAAATGCAAATATTTTCGCTCTTAGTGCTTTATGAAACAAGAGGAGTTCAGATCTAGAATGGAGAAGATATGCACACATATTGGCCTTATTGATAAATCTTTCTTCTCTTCTTCCGCAGACCTGCGGACAAAAAAACATCAATACACAATTAAAAGTTAGATTGCTAGAGGGCGGGGTTGTCAAGCACGCAACTTAAAAAATTACGATTTTTTTTTAATATCTTACAGCAGTTCGCATTGGGTTAAGGTCAGCATTGCATGATACCATCAGATAACCATTGTTCCCATAAATTTCCTGGAAGACAGCGACAACAATAAACCATTATCACAAGACCTAATGAGTCTGATACTGCTGAGAGGAGATCAAACATTACGTCTATCTAATTACTTATACATGAGGATAATGAACTGGGGAAGGTGAACAGTACCTATTGCTATAGAGCTATTTTCAACTGATCTGCTCCAGAAGGCTAATTTCAAGCTAAAGAAAGAAGCAAGTAAAGGATTATTCATTAGAAAAACATAATGTAATATAATTTGAAACACCACTCTGTAGTGACTACTTTTTATCCCAGACTATGTTGAAAATAATACTGAATTTAGAATGATTGAATCTCACAAAACCCCAAAGTAACTTGCAGGAAAGAATAATAATAAATTACATGACAAATACATGGGGTAATTAGAAAGTAGACTTTTCTTTGGGAGAGCAGCTTTTAGTATTCAACATGATTCTTCACGAGAGCTTGTACTGCTGTAGAATTTTGCTCTATACGACGAATATAAGATGAACTGAACGACATACGAAATGAGGTGTCATATTTTAACAGAAAAACTGTTGTCTAGCTCACCTTAATAAAGTATTGTTACATAACAAGATCAAAGCACTCCAAACTTAGATAAGTAAATACTGCATCGATTGTGGGTACCTTGCAGAAGACCCCATGGACTGAACCGCTGCAGCTACACAGAGCATACAACATCAAGAGACATAATCCAAACCAAATTAAGCAACCTCCATGTAAAATAAGAAATAGCAAGCTACATGAAGACAGTGACAACAATAAACCATTATCACAAGACCTAATGAGTCTGATACTGCTGAGAGGAGATCAAACATTACCCAAGTCTATCTAATTACTTATACATGAGGATAATGAACTGGGGAAGGTGAACAGTACCTGTTGCTATAGAGCTATTTTCAACTGATCTGCTCCAGAAGGCTAATTTCAAGCTGAAGAAAGAAGCAAGTAAACGATTATTCATTAGAAAAACATAATGCATATAATTTGAAACACCACTCTGTAGTGACTACTTTTTATCCCAGACTATGTTGAAAATAATACTGAATTTAGAATGATTGAATCTTACAAAACCCCAAAGTAAATTGCAGAAAAGAATAATAATAAATTACATGACAAATACATGGGGTAATTAGAAAGTAGACTTTTCTTTGGGAGAGCAGCTTTTAGTATTCAGCATGATTCTTCAGGAGAGCTTGTACTTGTACTGTTGTAGAATTTTGCTCCATACGACGAATACAAGATGAACAGAACGACATACGAAAATGAGGTGTCATATTTTAACAGAAAAACTGTTGTCTAGCTCACCTTAATAAAGTATTGTTACATAACAAGATCAAAGCACTCCAAACTTAGATAAGTAAATACTGCAGCGATTGTGGGTACCTTGCAGAAGACCCCATGGACTGAACCGCTGCAGCTACACAGAGCATACAACATCAAGCGACATAATCCAAACCAAATTAAGCAACCTCCATGTAAAATAAGAAATAGCAAGCTACATGAAAAATAAAAATCATTGGTAGGTTCTCCTGGCCCAATTACCGGTGATCATGCATGGAACTGCAACCATGGGAGAGGATCTCAAAGATCCATCTGCTATTCTCCTCTTGGGCGTTTCCGCCAAAGTTCCCCGCAGATGAAGGAACGAATGGTGGTAAGCTATTGAGGGTACAAAGCCGGCAATAGGATCTACTGAGTTTGACGTCAACGATGCAGAACGACGAGGTCATCGAGAGGTCGACATCCTGGAGCGACGGCCGACGAGGACCGGTGTGGCAGCAACCAACTTGGATGATGACGATATCATCGAGAGTTCAGCGCTGAACATGGTAGCAACCTGAAATCATCTCACTCTCTATTTAAACTGAATAATCTTGAGAAAACAAAGACAGTAAGATAATATCGGAACTTATGTCTATTACTATATAGAGATTCTTCAGTGTACATGTCAAATACAAGTATGAGTATATTATATCTTCCAACGGCACTTGGATGCCAAAAAACGAAATCAAAACATAAGATGATTTATGTTGATCCATGAGTGGCTCTGGAATTTCAATTTCTTGTTCTCTGAACCACTTCATATCTTTTTCAATGCTAGCTGAATGTTCTAGGCCACTTGAAGATGGTGGCCAAATAAGCTAATACAGTGTTCTTTTGTGTTCATTACTGTGTCCGTCACACATTTTGGAAGTATCCTGAAGCTCTATTAAAAAAACATTTGTAATTAGTAGAAGTGCCCTCTCAATGCTCACATGTTATAGCTTTGTTACATGTAGGTTATGTTCAGTCTGTAGATTCCTTTAGTTGAAACTCGCAACTGCTTGTTTAATAAGTTCAGAACAATATCCATTACCTGGCAACACTCATCAGTTTCCTTTGCTGCTGCTATTTTTTCAAGCAGATTAGCATCAAGGAGATGGTCCGCTTCACCTTCAACGAGAGAAGAGTTGCAAACTGGTGCTATTTTTTCAAGCGGATTAGCATCAAGGAGATGGTCCGGTTCAACAAGACAAAATAAGCAGAGAGGGTGCCATTCGATGGGCTGTAATAATCGGCCAACTGCGGGAGTGGGACTACGCGTGGAGATCCCAACGCAGCCACTCCCAGTGGGGCTTCGCTCAATGCTGCCCGCCAACGAGGTTCCTCTTGATGCTCTCGCCAGACGCTGGTACTGACGAGAGAGATCATGAGCAAGGAAATAACGAAAGGAAGGGATTGAGAGTTGAGAGAAGCCTCACCTTGCGTCATCTGCATCGCTCTGCCGCTCCCGGCCACTGAGCTCGATCTGCCACCAAATCCCGTCCTCCGCGCCGCGCCCGTCGCCTTGGGTCGCCCCTCCGCGGATCCGCCCGCGCCGGCCCGTCTCCGGCCGCGCTCGTCGCCGCCGCCGCGGAACCGCCCCGCGCCAGCCCGTCTCCGGTCGAGGCGGCGGCTGATTGGGAAGGAAGAGAGGAGGCCGGGATTGGGGGAGAGGAGAGAGGGCACGGGATTGGGAGGAGAGGACGAGGCTTGCGGTAGGTTAGGTTTTCACTGGCTTCCATTTTCTGAGCCACACGACTCTGGACGCCCACCGTCGCAAACAAGTGGTCCCACTCAAGCACGGACCCAGACGTCATACACGCTCAACGAGCAGCGGCGGGTGAGAAAAACATCACTGAATCGGACGGCTGTAGGTAAAAGTGGGAACCAGAATTTACTGTGCGGGTGAAACGGACGGATCAGATCGATTTGCCCCTCTCAGACCCCCTGGATGGCTGGGTAGTCTTTCAACATTTATAGGAAGAATTAAGATGGGCTCAGCAATTTTGATGATGCACTCGCAAGAAATAAGAGTTGAAGCAAAAGAGAGAATCAAGAAGCAAATTCAAAATACATTTAAGTCTAACCCACTTCCTATGCATAGGAATCTTGTACACAAATAAATTCATGAAGAACAAAGTGACAAGCATAAAAAGATAAAACAAGAGTAACTTCAAAATTTTAAGCATATAGAGAGGTGTTTTAGTACCATGCAAATTTCTACAACCATATTTTCCTCTCTCATAATAATTTTCAGTAGCTTGATGAACAAACTCAACAACATAACTATCGCATACAGCATGCTTTTCATGATTCACAAAAGCATAATTTTTATCAAGCTCAGAAATAATAGGATTAAAACTTTCAAACCCACTTTTATCAATAATGTAACAAGATGGTTGATCAATCTCAAAAGATATGGGACTCATAGATAATGTCAAGACCTCTCCAATCCCATTTTCATTAGTAGTACAACTAATAGTATCAAGTAACATAGGACCATCATCTAGAGATTTCTCATAAACATTTGCCAAGCAAAACTCTTTAGTACCATGCATTTCGACATCAGGCACAAACAAAGCATTATCATAAAATTTATCAAAGTAGCATGGATTATCATAAATAACAGTACCATAATTATTTTCACAAGTTTTACTCATAGGGAATATTTCAAGAGAATCCACAGGAACATAACATTCAACCTCTTTCGGTAAGCATGGAGGACAATCAAATAGTGTAAGAGATAAAGAGTTACTCTCATTAGAAGGTTGGCATGGGTAGCTAATCCATTCTTCCTCCTTTTGTTCATCACTCTCCTCTTCTTTTTCATCCAATGAGCTTTCAGGTTCATCAATTTCTTCTTCCACAGGTCCCCGCAAATTGTGAGTGCATTCTTGTGCATTAATGAGTCTCTCTTTATAATCAATGATATAAGGATTATCCGTGTAACTTTCATTGCAAAAATTAAGGATAGAAGAGACATAATCTTTAAGGTCCTTACAAACAACACAAGTTTCATAATTTTTAACCATGAAGGATTCTATCTCAGAGGCTCCCATAAATATGACAAATTGTTCTACCTCTTCAAACCCAAAATAAATATAGCTATTCCGATTATAGTTCTTAACTAAAAATTCCTCACTAAAGCCACATTGAAATTTAAGATGTTTAGTGTCCTGTTGAGAGCAACAATTTATATCATGGCGTTTAAGCAAGATTTTAGCAATTGTATTCAATTTTTCTATCACAAAGACTCATCACTTTTCCCGCTCTTGATTCTCTATAATTATTATAATATTCTATAAGCTCCAAATAGGTTGTAGGTTCTCCCATAACAGCAGTTTTTAATTTTTAGGTTTTTCAAATTTTTATGGATTTTCGGGTATATGAGGAAAATAAAACGAAATAAAAACAAACTAGGCAAAAGTAAACTAAGCAAAATAATACTAGACAGAAATAAACTAAGCACCAATATACTAGACAAAAGTAAACTAGGCAAAGCAAAATAAAATAAAACAAAAACAGAGAGAGAGGTAGAGTGTACTCCCCAGGTGAACTTATGAGCAGAGCTATGCCTCCCCGGCAACGGCGCCAGAAAAAGAGTCTTGATAACCCACAAGTATAGGGGATCGCGGCAGTCTTCGAGGGAAGTAAAACCCAAATTTATTGATTCGACACAAGGGGAGGTAAAGAATACTTATAAGCCTTAACAACTGAGTCGTCAATTCAGCTGCACCTGGAAAAGCACTAGTAACAGGGGTGATGTGAAAGTAGCAGTGATATGAGAGCAGAGAGTAACGAGTAACACAGCAGAAGTAATAGTAATATGAGAGCAATGGCACCGGAAAATAGTTGATACTACTTCCAATGACATGTAGAACAAGTATACGATGATGAAAGATGGACCGGGGTTCCCAGCTATCTACACTAGTGGCAACTCTCCAATAACAAGTGTTGGGTGAACAAATTACAGTCGGGCAATTGATAGGATTGAAATAGCACTAAGACAGAATGTCAAGATCATTAATCATGTAGGCATGTTTTCCAATTATAGTCGCACGTGCTCGCAATGAGAAACTTGCACAACATCTTTTGTCCTACCAGCCGGTGGCAGCCGGGCCTCAAGGGAATCTACTGGATATTAAGGTACTCCTTTTAATAGAGCACCGGAGCAAAGCATTAACACTCCATGAAAACATGTGATCCTCACATCACCACCATCCCCTTCGGTTGTCCCGATTTCTGTCACTTCGGGGCCTTTGGTTCCGGACAGTGACATGTGCATACAACTTGTAGATACAATCTAAGCAATATATAATTATAGAGCTTAAATCTAAGATCATGCCACTCGGGCCCTAGTGACAAGAATTAAGCATAACAAGATTGCAGCAACAATAACTTCATAAACTTTGTAGATAGACAATCATAACGTAACAATCCATCGGATCCCGACAAACACAACACCGATTACATCAGATGAATCTCAATCATGTAAGGCAGCTCATGAGATCATTGTATTGAAGTACATGGGGGAGAGAATACCAACTAGCTACAGCTAGAACCCGTAGTCCATGTGGGAACCACTCACGGAGCATGATGGAGGCGATGGCGTTGATGGAGATGGCTTCCGGGGGCACTTCCACGTCCCGGCAGGGTGCCGGAACAGAGACTTCTGTCCCCCGAATTGGAGTTTCGCGATGGCGGCGGCGCCCCTGGAGTCTTTCTGGAGTTTCGTCAATTGGTGTCGCGTTTTTAGGTCGAAAGGGCTTAAATAGGCGAAGAGGCGGCGCAGGAGGGGCGACAGGGTGGCCCCACACCAGGCCGGCGCGGCCAGGGTGTGGCCCGCGCGGCCCACCTGTGTGGTGGCCCCCGGCTCTCCTCCGACTCCCTTCGGTGTTCTGGAGCCTCCCGGGAAAAATAAGATCTTTGGCGTTGATTTCGTACAATTCCGAGAATATTGCCCGAACAGCCTTTCTGGAACCAAAAACAGCAGAATACAGGAACTGGCACTGTGGCATCTTGTTAATAGGTTAGTTCCGGAAAATGCATAAAAAAATTATAAAGTGCAAGCAAAACATGTAAGTATTGTCATAAAACAAGCATGGAACATCAGAAATTATAGGTACGTTGGAGAGGTATCACCGACCAAAACCCACCGGCGAGCAGCGATGGACAACACGGAGAGCCGGGAGGCTCCCAGGACTGCTGGTGGGCCCTGGTCCCTCGGGCGATGGCCCGCAATGCTCCGGCACACGTCCCGGCTAATGCAAGGGCGTGCCACCTGACCTATACCTGGTCAGGAAGGTGATGGATTGCTTCGATTAGTTTCCTACATGGCAGACACGTAAACATTAAATACGAGCCCCGATCGGCTCTTAGGTTACCCTGTGGATCGGCTCAAAGAGCCGATTACCCCATGGTTCACGTTGGATTTACGATAACATGGGGATCCTGCTTTATCAATATAAAGTTAAACCAATCTACGACAGTCTAGGGTTTTCACCGCATAACCGGAACATCCTACACGTAGTTGAGCCTAGCAGATACGTAAGATGATGGAAAACCAGTCCTAAAGAGGCCTAAAAACCAACACGAAGTCGATCCCCGGAACAATCCCTCTAGGACTAGTAAACCATACCTTACGCACTACCGGATCGTTCAACCCGTTTGCAAGGCCTAACCATGCGGATATCAAACCAATCCTTGGAGAACAAGGAACAACTATAACGGATCAGATCTACTAAATAAAGAACAAGCAAGATGCTGCCCTTACACCCAAGATGGGTGCAAAGGCAGCTAGATATTGAGGGGCAGTGTAGCTAAGCAAGCATATCATGAAAGTATCGATGTCAGCCCCAAAACATCCACGATAAGGGTGTTGCTCGCCATCAAAAAGACTTCAGTACGAGCAACACCAACAACGAATAAACGATATCGCCTAGATCGCAAGATGCGATCTAGGCAGCATGTTGCTTACCCGGAAGAAACCCTCGAAACAAGGGGTGGCGATGCGCCTAGATTGGTTTGTTGTGAACGTGATCGTCCACCTTTCTCAATAACCCTAGGTACATATTTATAGTCCGTGGACTTTCTAATTTGGGAATAAACCCAACCGTGTACGGGCTAAACTCTATCTCTTAATTCTAAACATAAAACGTAATCTACCATAATATACAGATACACGGGCAATCTAGCCCAAACTCTCGCACAAGGCCGATTCAGAGACACTTTATATGCATGTCCTCTAAGCCCATCTTCGATCACGGCCCATCTCCTGCTTTGGCTAAATTCTGGTGATAACAAGGACACGATTAATCCCCAGTCTGTTAGGAATCACTATTCCCAGATCACTGAGTTTCTTCGCATGCCCGGTCATGGCGAGCATGTGCTCACTAACGGAGCTGCCTTCATCCATCATGCAGCTGAAGAAGTGTTTCGATGCTTCATAGCATTCCACGGCCGCATGAGTTTCAAAGATAGCTTTCAGCTCATTGACCAACTCATGAGGATTGTGGTGCTCAAAACGTTTTTGAAGATCGGCTTCCAGACTGCACAGGATGGCACACTGAACTTGAGAGTACCGAGTTTTCCGAGTCTCGTAAACATTCTTTACTTCATCGGTTTCAGTTTCTGCAGGAGGGTCACCTAGCGGTGCATCAAGCAGATATTGCAGGCTTCCACCATTGAGGAAAATCCTCACATGACGGAACCAGTCGGTGAAGTTGCTACCGTTGCTCTTAAGCTTTTCTTTCTCTAGGAACTGGTTAAAATTGATTGGAGACGTCATCTCTACAACATATATTTGCAAAAGTTTAGACTAAGTTTATGACAAATTGAGTTCAAATTTTAATTCAACATAATTAAAAATCTAGGTGAACTCCCACTCAAAACAATATCCCTCGCATTGTCTTAGTGATCACACGAACCAAATCCACCACACCTAAGTCCGATCATCACGAGACAAGGTGTAATTTCAATGGCGAACACTCAAAGTGTTCATCATATCAATCATATGATTCATGCTCTACCTTTCGGTATCACGTGTTCCGAGACCATGTCTGTACATGCTAGGCTCGTCAAGGCCACCTTAATATCCGCATGTGCAAAACTGGCTTGCACCCGTTGTATGCACTTGTTGATTCTATCACACCCGATCATCACGAGATGCTTCGAAATGACAAGTCTTGGCAACGGTGCTACTAAGGATGAACACTTTATTATCTTGATATTTTAGTGAGAGGGATCATCTTGTAATGCTACCGTCGCGATCTAAGCAAAATAAGATGCATAAAAGGATTAACATCACATGCAGTTCATATGTGATATGATATGGCCCCTTTGTCTTTGCGCCTTTGATCTTCATCTCCAAAGCACGGACATGATCTCCATCATCAACGGGCATGATCTTCATCATCGTCGGCGTAGCGTCAAGTTCAATGGCGCCGTCTTCATGATTGTTCTCCCATGTAGCAACTATTACAACTTCTTTGAAATACTACTCAACATGAAATTTAAAGACAACCATAAGGCTCCTGCCGGTTGCCACAATACAATAATGATCATCTCATACATATATATTCATCCTCACATTATGGCCATATCACATCACCAAACCCTGCAAAAACAAGTTAGACGTCTCTAATTTGGTTTGCATATTTTACGTGGTTTAGGGTTTTCGAGTAAGATCTAATCTACCAATGAACATGAACCACAACGGTGATACTAGTGTTGTCAATAGAAGAGTAAATTGAATCTTCACTATAGTAGGAGAGACGAGACACCCGCAAAGCCACTTATGCAATACAAGTTGCATGTCGAGCGTGGAGCAAATCTCATGAACGCGGTCATGTAAAGTTAGCCCGAGCCGCTTCATCCCACTATGCCACAAAGATGCAAAGTACTCAAACTAAAGACAACATAAGCATCAACGCCCACAAAACCAGTGTGTTCTACTCGTGCAACCATCTATGCATAGACACGGCTCTGATACCACTGTAGGGATTCGTTGCATAGAAAACAAAAAATTTCCTACCGCGAACACGCAATCCAAGCCAAGATGCAATCTAGAAGACAGTAGCAACGAGGGGATGATCGAGACTCACCCTTGAAGATTTCCAAAGCTTACAAGATGAGGCTCTTGTTGTTGCGGTAGACGTTCACTTGCCGCTTGCAAAGCGCGTAGAAGATCTTGATCACGGCGCCACGAACGGGCAGCACCTCCGTACTCGGTCACACGTTCGGTGTTGATGAAGTCGACGTCCACCTCCCCGTTCCAGCGGGCAGCGGAAGTAGTAGCTCCTCTTGAATTCGGCAGCACGACGGCGTGGTGGCGGTAGTGGTGGAGAACTCCGGCGGAGCTTCGCTAAGCGTGCGGGAGAGAAGGAGGAGTGGGGCGGCTAGGGTTTGGGGAGAGGGGGGCGCTGATGGCGTGTATTTCACACGTTCGTTGGGCAACCCCAAGAGGAAGGTATGATGCGCACAGCAGCAAGTTTTCCCTCAGAAAGAAACCAAGGTTTATCGAACCAGGAGGAGCCAAGAAGCACGTTGAAGGTTGATGGCGGCGGGATGTAGTGCGGCGCAACACCGCAGATTCCGGCGCCAACGTGGAACCCGCACAACACAACCAAAGTACTTTGCCCCAACGAAACAGGTGAGGTTGTCAATCTCACCGGCTTGCTGTAACAAAGGATTAACCGTATTGTGTGGAAGATGATTGTTTGCAGAGAAAACAAGTAAAACAAGTATTGCAAGCAGATTTGTATTTCAAGTATTAAAGAATGGACCGGGGTCCACAGTTCACTAGAGGTGTCTCTCCCATAAGATAAAAGCATGTTGGGTGAACAAATTACAGTCGGGCAATTGACAAATAGAGAGGGCATAACAATGCACATACATGACATGATAAGTATAGTGAGATTTAATTGGGCATTACGACAAAGTACATAGACCGCCATCCAACCGCATCTATGCCTAAAAAGTCCACCTTCAGAGTTATCATCCGAACCCCTCCAAGTATTAAGTTGCTAAGCAACAGACAATTGCATTAAGTATGGTGCGTAATGTAATCAATAACTACATCCTTGAACATAGCATCAATGTTTTATCCCTAGTGGCAACAAGACAACACAACCTTAGAACTTTCTCGTCATCGTCCCGGTGTCAATGCAGCATGAACCCACTATCGAGCATAAGTACTCCCTCTTGGAGTTAAAAGTAAAAACTTGGCCGCAGCCTCTACTAGAAACGGAGAGCATGCAAGATCATAAACAACACATGTATAATAACTTGATAATTAACATGACATAGTATTCTCTATCCATCGGATCCCGACAAACACAACATATAGAATTACATATAGATGATCTTGATCATGTTAGGCAGCTCACAAGATCCGACAATGATAGCACAATGGGGAGAAGACAACCATCTAGCTACCGCTATGGACCCATAGTCCAGGGGTAGACTACTCACTCATCACTCCGGAGGCGACCATGGCGGTGTAGAGTCCTCCGGGAGATGATTCCCCTCTCCGGCAGGGTGCCGGAGGCGATCTCCCGGATCCCCCGAGATGGGATCGGCGGCGACGGCGTCTCGCAAGGTTTTCCGTATCGTGGCTCTCGGCATTGGGGGTTTCGTCACGGAGGCTATTTGTAGGCGGAAGGGTAGGTCAAGAGGCGGCACGGGGGCCCCACACCACAGGGCCGCGCGGCCAAGGGGGGGCCGCGCCGCCCTATGGTGTGGCCCCTCCGTGGCCCCTCTTCGTCTCTCCTTCGGACTTCTGGAAGCTTCGTGAGAAAATAGGCCCCTGGGCTTTGATTTCGTCCAATTCCGAGAATATTTCGTTACTAGGATTTCGAAACCAAAAACAGCAGTAAAACAAAGAACTCAGCACTTCGGCATCTTGTTAATAGGTTAGTTCCGTAAAATGCACAAATATGACATAAAGTGTGCATAAAACATGTAGGTATCATCAATAATATGGCATAGAACATAAGAAATTATCGATACGTCGGAGACGTATCAAGCATCCCCAAGCTTAGTTCTCGCTCGTCCCGAGCAGGTAAAACGATAACAAAGATAATTTCTGAAGTGATATGCCATCATAACCTTGATCATACTATTTGTAAACATATGTAGTGGATGCAGCGATCATAACAATGGTGATGACATGAGTAAACAAGTGAATCATAAAGCAAAGACTTTTCATGAATAGTACTTCAAGACAAGTATTAATAAGTCTTGCATAAGAGTTAACTCATAAAGCAATAAATCAAAGTAAAGGTATTGAAGCAACACAAAGGAAGATTAAGTTTCAGCGGTTGCTTTCAACTTGTAACATGTATATCTCATGGATAATAGTCAACATAGAGTAATATAACAAGTACAATATGCAAATATGTAGGAATCAATGCACGGTTCACACAAGTGTTTGCTTCTTGAGGTGGAGAGAAATAGGTGAACCGACTCAACATAAAAGTAAAGAGAATGGTCCTTCAAAGAGGAAAGCATCGATTGCTATATTTGTGCTAGAGCTTTTATTTTGAAAACATGAAACAATTTTGTCAACGGTAGTAATAAAGCATATGAGTTATGTAAAGTTATATCTTACAAGTTGCAAGTCTCATGCATAGTATACTAATAGTGCCCGCACCTTGTCCTAATTAACTTGGACTACCGGATCTTTGCAATGCACATGTTTTGACCAAGTGTCACAATGGGGTACCTCCATGCCGCCCGTACAAAGGTCTAAGGAGAAAGCTCGCATTTTGGATTTCTCGCTTTTGATTATTCTCAACTTAGACATCCATACCGGGACAACATGGACAACAGATAATGGACTCCTCTTTTATGCATAAGCATGTGGCAACAATTATTATTCTCATATGAGATTGAGGATATGTGTCCAAGACCGAAACTTCCACCATGAATCATGGCTTTAGTTAGCGGCCCAAAGTTCTTCTCTAACAACATGCATGCTCCAACCATGAAGGTGGTAGATCTCTCTTGCTTCGTACAAGACGGACATGCATAGCAACTCACATGATATCCAACAAGGAATAGTTGATGGCGTCCCCGTAAACATGGTTACCGCTCAACAAGCAACTTAATAAGAGATAAAGTGCATAAGTACATATTCAATACTACAATAGTTTTTAAGCTATTTGTCCCATGAGCTATATATTGCAAAGGTGAATGATGGAATTTTAAAGGTAGCACTCAAGCAATTTACTTTGGAATGGCGGATAAATACCATGTAGTAGGTAGGTATGGTGGACACAAATGGCATAGTGGTTGGCTCAAGTATTTTGGATGCATGAGAAGTATTCCCTCTCGATACAAGGTTTAGGCTAGCAAGGTTATTTGAAACAAACACAAGGATGAACGGTACAGCAAAACTCACATAAAAGACATATGGTAAACATTATAAGACTCCATACCGTCTTCCTTGTTGTTCAAAACTCAATACTAGATGTTATCTAGACTCTAGAGAAACCAAATATGCAAACCAAATTAGCAAGCTCTAAGTATTTCTTCATTAATGGGTGCAAAGTATATGATGCAAGAGCTTAAACATGAGCACAACAATTGCCAAGTATCAAATTATCCAAGACATTTTAGAGTTACTACATGTAGCATTTTCCAATTCCAACCATATAACAATTTAACGAAGGAGAAACTTCGCCATGAATACTATGAGTAGAACCTAAGGACATATTTGTCCATATGCAACAGCGGAGCGTGTCTCTCTCCCATAAAGTGAATGCTAGGATCCATTTTATTCAAACAAAACAAAAAACAAAAACAAACCGACGCTCCAAGCAAAGTACATAAGATGTGGCCGAATAAAAATATAGTTTCAGGGGAGGAACCCGATAATGTTGTCGATGAAGAAGGGGATGCCTTGGGCATCCCCAAGCTTAGACGCTTGAGTCTTCTTAATATATGCAGGGGTGAACCACCGGGGCATCCCCAAGCTTAGAGCTTTCACTCTCCTTAATCATATTGCATCATACTCCTCTCTTGATCCTTGAAAACTTCCTCCACACCAAACTCGAAACAACTCATTAGAGGGTTAGTGCATAATAAAAATTCACATGTTCAGAGGTGACACAATCATTCTTAACACTTCTGGACATTGCATAAAGCTACTGGACATTAATGGATCAAAGAAATTCATCCAACATAGCAAAAGAGGCAATGCGAAATAAAAGACAGAATCTGTCAAAACAGAACAGTCCGTAAAGATGGATTTTATTAGGCCACCAGACTTGCTCAAACGAAAATGCTCAAATTGAATGAAAGTTGCGTACATATCTGAGGATCACTCACGTAAATTGGCATAATTTTCTGAGTTACCTACAGAGAATTAGACCCAGATTCGTGACAGCAAAGAAATCTGTTTCTGCGCAGTAATCCAAATCTAGTACTTACTTTTCTATCAAAGACTTTACTTGGCACAACAAAACATAAAACTAAGATAAGGAGAGGTTGCTACAGTAGTAAACAACTTCCAAGACACAAAATAAAAACAAAGTACTGTAGGTAAAAACATGGGTTGTCTCCCATAAGCGCTTTTTTAACGCCTTTCAGCCTAGGCGCGTAAAGTGTATACTCAAGTAACATCGAAGAGATGAAGCATCAACATCATAATTTGTTCTAATAATAGAATCATAAGGTACCTTCATTCTCTTTCTAGGGAAGTGTTCCATACCTTTCTTGAGAGGAAATTGATATTTAATATTACCTTCCTTCATATCAATAGTAGCACCAACGGTTCGAAGAAAAGGTCTTCCCAATATAATGGGGCAAGATGCATTGCATTCAATATCCAAGACAACAAAATCAACGGGGACAAGGTTATTGTTAACCATAATATGAACATTATCAACTTTCCCCAAAGGTTTCTTTTTAGCATTATCAGCGAGATTAACATCCAAATAACAATTCTTCAATGGTGGCAAGTCAAGCATATCATAGACTTTTTTAGGCATAACATAAATACTTGCACCAAGATCACATAAAGCATTACAATCAAAATCTTTGATTCTCATTTTAATGATGGGCTCCCAACCATCCTCTAGCTTTCTAGGAATAGAAGTTTCAAGTTTAAGTTTCTCTTCTCTAGCTTTTATGAGAGCATTTGTAATATGTTTTGTGAAAGCCAAATTTATAGCGCTAGCATTGGGACTCTTAGCAAGTTTTTGCAAGAACTTTATAACTTCAGAGATATGGCAATCATCAAAATCTAAATCATTACAATCTAAAGCAATGGGATTATCATCCCCAAGGTTGGAAAAAATTTCAGCAGCTTTATCACAAGCAGCTTCAGCAGCTTTAGCAGCTTCAGGTAATTTTGCGCGCTTTGCACTAGGAGTAGAAGCATTGCCAACACCAATTATTTTATCATGGATAGTAGGAGGTGCAGCAACATATGAATCATTAGCATTGCTAGTGGTGGTAATAGTCCAAACTTTAGCTACATTTTCCTTTTTAGCTAGTTTTTCATTTTCTTCTCTATCCCACCTAGCACGCAGCTCAGCCATTAATCTTATATTCTCATTAATTCTAACTTGGATGGCATTTGCTGTAGTAACAATTTTATTTTCAATATCCCTATTAGGCATAACTTTCGATTTCAAAAGATCAACATCGGAGGCAAGACTATCAACTCTAGAAACAAGAATATCAATTTTATTGAGCTTTTCCTCAACAGATTTGTTAAAGGCAGTTTGTGTACTAATAAATTCTTTAAGCATGGCCTCAAGTCCAGGGGGTGTATTCCTATTATTGTTGTAAGAATTCCCATAAGAATTAGCATAACCGTTACCATTATTATAAGGATATGGCCTATAGTTATTACTAGAATTGTTCCGATAAGCATTGTTGTTGAAATTATTATTTTTAATGAAGTTTACATCAACATGTTCTTCTTGTGCAACCAATGAAGCTAATGGAACATTATTAGGATCAACATTAGTCCTATCATTCGCAAGCATAGACATAATAGCATCAACCTTATCATTCAAGGAAGAGGATTCTTCAACAGAATTTACCTTCTTACCTTGTGGAGCTCTTTCCGTGTGCCATTCAGAGTAATTAACCATCATATTATCAAGGAGCTTTGTTGCTTCACCAAGAGTGATGGACATAAAGGTACCTCCAGCAGCTGAATCCAATAAATTCCGCGAAGAAAAATTTAGTCCCGCATAGAAGGTTTGGATGATCATCCAAGTAGTCACTCCATGGGTTGGGCAATTTTTAACCAGAGATTTCATTCTTTCCCAAGCTTGAGCAACATGTTCAGTATCTAATTGTTTGAAATTCATTATGCTACTCCTCAAAGATATAATTTTAGCAGGGGGATAATATCTACCAATAAAAGCATCCTTGCATTTAGTCCATGAATCAATACTATTCTTAGGCAGAGATAGCAACCAATCTTTAGCTCTTCCTCTTAATGAGAAAGGAAACAATTTTAATTTTATAATGTCACCATCTACATCTTTATACTTTTGCATTTCACATAGTTCAACAAAATTATTGAGATGGGCAGCAAGCATCATCGTAACTAACACTGTAAAATTGCTCTCGCATAACAAGATTAAGTAAAGCAGGTTTAATTTCAAAGAATTCCGCGGTAGTAGCAGGTGGAGCAATAGGTGTGCATAAGAAATCATTATTATTTGTGCTAGTGAAGTCACACAACTTAGTATTTTCAGGGTTGGCCATTTTAGCAATAGTAAATAAAGCAAACTAGATAAAGTAAATGCAAGTAAACTAATTTTTTTGTGTTTTCGATATAGCAAACAAGATAGCAAATAAAGTAAAGCTAGCAACTAATTTTTTTGTGTTTTGATATAATGCAGCAAACAAAGTAGTAAATAAAATAAAGCAAGACAAAAACAAAGTAAAGAGATTGAGAAGTGGAGACTCCCCTTGCAGCGTGTCTTGATCTCCCCGGCAACGGCGCCGTAAAATATGCTTGATGGCGTGTATTTCACACGTTCGTTGGGCAACCCCAAGAGGAAGGTATGATGCGCACAGCAGCAAGTTTTCCCTCGGAAAGAAACCAAGGTTTATCGAACCAGGAGGAGCCAAGAAGCACGTTGAAGGTTGATGGCGGCGGGATGTAGTGCGGCGCAACACCGGAGATTCCGGCGCCAACGTGGAACCCGCACAACACAACCAAAGTACTTTGCCCCAACGAAACAAGTGAGGTTGTCAATCTCACCGGCTTGCTGTAACAAAGGATTAACCGTATTGTGTGGAAGATGATTGTTTGCAGAGAAAACAAGTAAAACAAGTATTGCAAGCAGATTTGTATTTCAAGTATTAAAGAATGGACCGGGGTCCACAGCTCACTAGAGGTGTCTCTCCCATAAGATAAAAGCATGTTGGGTGAACAAATTACAGTCGGGCAATTGACAAATAGAGAGGGCATAACAATGCACATACATGACATGATAAGTATAGTGAGATTTAATTGGGCATTACGACAAAGTACATAGACCGCCATCCAACCGCATCTATGCCTAAAAAGTCCACCTTCAGAGTTATCATCCGAACCCCTCCAGTATTAAGTTGCTAAGCAACAGTACAATTGCATTAAGTATGGTGCGTAATGTAATCAATAACTACATCCTTGAACATAGCATCAATGTTTTATCCCTAGTGGCAACAAGACACCACACAACCTTAGAACTTTCGTCACATCGTCCTGTGTGTCAATGCGTGCATGAACCCACTATCGAGCATAAGTACTCCCTCTTGGAGTTAAAAGTAAAAACTTGGCCAGAGCCTCTACTAGAAACGGAGAGCATGCAAGATCATAAACAACACATGTATAATAACTTGATAATTAACATGACATAGTATTCTCTATCCATCGGATCCCGACAAACACAACATATAGAATTACATATAGATGATCTTGATCATGTTAGGCAGCTCACAAGATCCGACAATGATAGCACAATGGGGAGAAGACAACCATCTAGCTACTGCTATGGACCCATAGTCCAGGGGTAGACTACTCACTCATCACTCCGGAGGCGACCATGGCGGTGTAGAGTCCTCCGGGAGATGATTCCCCTCTCCGGCAGGTGCCGGAGGCGATCTCTCGGATCCCCCGAGATGGGATCGGCGGCGACGGCGTCTCGCAAGGTTTTCCGTATCGTGGCTCTCGGCATCGGGGGTTTCGTCACGGAGGCTATTTGTAGGCGGAAGGGTAGGTCAAGAGGCGGCACGGGGCCCCACACCACAGGGCCGCGCGGCCAAGGGGGGGGGCCGCGCCGCCCTATGGTGTGGCCCCTCCGTGGCCCCTCTTCGTCTCTCCTTCGGACTTCTGGAAGCTTCGTGAGAAAATAGGCCCCTGGGCTTTGATTTTGTCCAATTCCGAGAATATTTCGTTACTAGGATTTCTGAAACCAAAAACAGCAGAAAACAGCAACTAGCACTTCGGCATCTTGTTAATAGGTTAGTTCCAGAAAATGCACAAATATGACATAAAGTGTGCATAAAACATGTAGGTATCATCAATAATATGGCATAGAACATAAGAAATTATCGATACGTCGGAGACGTATCAGGCGCCGGCCACTTAAGGGGTGCGGCCACCTTGTGGTGTTGGGGTGGCCGGCCCCCTCCCCTTGGCCCTCATTATATAGGTGGAACACCCAAGAGTTGGTCTACAAGTCTTCGAATAAGACCTCAAACCAAAACCTTCCATATGACATGAAACCTACCCAAGCTAGGACTCCCACTAGAGGTGGGATTCCCACCTTCCCTTGGGAGGGGGTGGTCGGCCACCTTAGGTGGAGTCCACATGGGACTCCACCCCCTAGGGTTGGCCGGCCATGGTGGTGGAGTCCCTTCGGGACTCCGCCTTCGAAAGTGACTTTCTTCCGGAATATTCTAGAACCTTCTCCTTCCATAAATGCACCGGATCATTTTCAAACTTATAAAATGACTTCCTATATATGAATCTTATTCTCCGGACCATTCCGGAACTCCTCGTGATGTCCGGAATCTCATCCGGGACTTCGAACAAATCTTCGAACTCCATTCCATATTCAGGTTCTACCATTTCAACATCAAACCTTAAGTGTGTCACCCTACGGTTCGTGAACTATGCGGACATGGTTGAGTACTCTCTCTGACCAATAACCAATAGCGGGATCTGGAGATCCATAATGGCTCCCACATATTCAACGATGACTTAGTGATCGAATGAACCATTCACATACGATACCAATTCCCTTTGTCACGCGATATTTTACTTGTCCGAGGTTTGATCATCGGTATCACTCTATGCCTTGTTCAACCTCGTCTCCTGACAAGTACTCTTTACTCGTACCGTGGTATGTGGTCTCTTATGAACTTATTCATATGCTTGCAAGACATTAGACGACATTCCACCGAGAGGGCCCGGAGTATATCTATCCGTCATCGGGATGGACAAATCCCACTGTTGATCCATATGCCTCAACTCATACTTTCCGGATACTTAATCCCACCTTTATAACCACCCATTTACGCGAGTGGCGTTTGATGTAATCAAAGTACCTTTCCGGTATAAGTGATTTACATGATCTCATGGTAGAAAGGACTAGGTAACTATGTATCGAAAGCTTATAGCAAATAACTTAATGACGTGATCTTATGCTACGCTTAATTGGGTGTGTCCATTACATCATTCATATAATGATATAACCTTGTTATTAATAACATCCAATGTTCATGATTATGAAACTAATCATCTATTAATCAACAAGCTAGTTAAGAGGCTTACTAGGGACTCATTGTTTGTTTACATATCACACATGTATCAATGTTTCGGTTAATACAATTATAGCATGGTATATAAACATTTATCATAAACATAAAGATATATAATAACCACTTTTATTATTGCCTCTTGGGCATATCTCCAACAAGTGAGTCGTCCCAGCCGGGTTGCGCCTACAGCCGGCATGTCCGACTGCGCGGCCTTAGCCAGGGCGACGGCGTCGTGGGTGAGCTGCTTCTCGGTGGCGATGACCAGCGTCTGGGCCATCTTGGAGCTCTGCGTGGCGCAGCCCATGGAGCGGCGGTAGTCGCCGGCTACGGTGATGACCCCTTTTGGGCCAGGCAGCTTCATCTTCAGGTACCCATAGTGGGGCACCGCCATGAACTTGGTCATGGCCGGACGGCCTAGGAGCGCGTGGTAGGGACTGACGAGGTCCACCACCTCGAACTCAATCTTCTCGGTGCGGAAGTGATCCGGCTTCCCGAACATCACCTCCAGCGTGATCCGGCCGATCGGCTGGCAGCAGTGGCCTGGCACGATGCCATGTAAAACGGTGGGGGTGGGGTGCAACTCGGCCTCCTGGATGCCCAGCTTGTGGGCGGTGTCGCGGTAGAGGATGTTGATGCTGCTGCCCCCGTCGATGAGGACGCGCGAGAAGCGCACGCTGCGCCGGGTTGTGCCGATGGTGGGGTCGAGGACCATGGCGTAGCTGCCCGGCTTCGGCAGGACAGCCGGTGTGTCGCGGCGATCAAAAGTGATGGCCTGCTCGACCGGTTTAGGTACTCGGAGGACCGGCGGTATGACCGCGTTGACCTCGAGGAACGGCTCTGCTGGCTCGTCTTGTCCTCGGGCTCGGAGGTGAAGATGATGTAGGTAGCATCCTCGGCCAAGTAGCGGCCATGGTGCACTTGGTTAGCCTCGTGGTGCTCGAGGTTGGCGTTCTCTGCGCCGGCTTGGCCACCCGGCCCGCCGGGCTGGAGGAGGCGGGGGTGGAGGTGGGAGCGGTTCGCCGCTTGTCAGCCGCTTCATGAAGTGGCAGTCGCGGGTGGTGTGGTTGGACGGGTTCTTGCCGCTGTGGTACTTGCACGGCGAGTCGAGCATCTACTCGAAGGTGAACTTCGGCTTCCAGGGCCGGTCTTGCTTCTGGCGCCGGCTGCCGCCAGCCGCCGCGTGGTCCGACACGGCTGCCACATGTGCAGAACCGTACCGGCGGTCCGGCTGGTCGCTATGCCTCTTGCCGCGGTAGTTGTCCCGCCGGCTGCCATGAGAGGCGCCCTCGGCCGGCTTGTTCTCGGCCGGCTTGTGGTTGTCCCGCCTGGGCGGAGCCGGTGATGTATCAGCCGGCGCTTTGCCGGCTTCTTCGGCCAGCGCGTACTTGTCCGCGATGGCCATCAGGGCCTCCATGGTCTTGGGTTCGCTGCGGCGCAGCTTGTGCCACAGCATGGTGTTGGGCCGACAGCCTCCCATGAAGAAGCTGATGGCCTGGATCTCGTGCACGCCCTCGCAAGAGTTGCGCATCTCGCATCAGCGCGTCGGGTACGCGCGATCCGTCTCGTCCGGGCCCTGCTTGTACATCTCAAGCTGTTGAGGGCGACCCGGCCGGCGGTAGGTGCCGGTGAAGTTGCTGATGAAGGCCTCTTCGAAGTCCAGCCAGCCGTTGATGCTGCCGGCTGGCAGGTTGTTGAGCCAGGTGCGGGCGGAGCCGACCAGCATCAGGGGGGAGTAGTGTACCGCCCAGCGCTTGTTGCCCCTAGCGATGCCGACTGCGGTGGAGTAGTCCAGCAGCTAGTCCTCCGGCTTGGCAGTGCCGTTGTACTTGGGGGTGTCGCACGGGAGCTGGAAGCCGTCGATCATGGGCTCGTTGGCGATGCGGGGCCCGAAGCACTTTGGGACGGCTGGCCCCACTTCTTCCGCGATGCGGGATTCGACCAGCCGGTCGAGGCGATCTCGGGCGTCCGCCGGCTCGAGGCGCGGGCCTAGCCGGGAACGTGCCGGCTGGCGAGCGCCGCCTGCTTCTGGAGCCGGCCGATGTTGGCGTCGGGGCTTAGAGTCTTGCTCCTGGTTCTGGCTTGGTGGAGGCCGGCTGCGGCTGCTGTTGCCGCTCGGCTGGCGGCTCGTCCGGCTTGAGCTTAAGTGCGTAGCCCGGGAGTCATGATGCCGGCTTGGTGCTGGGGAGGTGGACTCGGCCGTGTCCCTGGCACCGTCTCTGGCGTTGCCTGCGGCACCACGAGCATGAGAAGCTCTGGGAGCGTGGGCGTACCTGGGGTCTTTCGACTGCCGGTTGGCGGCTTTCAGCAGCTCAGTCACCCGCTCAGTTTGGCGCCATAACTCTTCGCCTTCGAGGCGGTGCAGCTCTTCTGCGGCGGCTTGGGCCGCGAGCATGTTCTTGTCGGGGGTGTTGTAGAGGGGCAGCTCCGTCGATGGAGCCGGCGCTTCCGCGCCGTCGCGGTCGAGCTCGGCGCCTAGGTCGCGGCCTCTGCGGCGGATCTGGCCAGCTCGGCTAGGGTTGTCGCCACCTGGAGTGAGGGCGTGGGCGCGGTTGTACTCGCGCTAGGTGATTTCCCACTGGCGCTTGGCAGCGGCCAGTTCTTCGGTCTGCTTGAGGAGGAGCAGGCGGTGCGCCTCCAGGTCCGCCTCGACGGTGGTGGGGTCGCTGCCAGTCATGAGCGGGGTGCTCAGCTTCGCCCGGACTTCTTCCAGCCGGGATGGTGGTGGTGGCGCCTTTGCGCCCGAGGCGGACGCATGGCCGTCCACGTTGCGCTCCAAGTTGGGGCCGCGGACGCGCGCGGACTTGGTGGGCTGCTCGTCGCCGGTTGCCATGACTTGCACAATGCAGGGGTTGGCGAGAGCGTTGCTGGTGCCGGCTCCTGGAGGAGGGCTTGCGCAGCGCAGCACCTGCCGCGGGTAGCGCGGCGGTGCGACGGTAGCGACGTAGACGTCGTGGCCGCCGAAGGAGATGACGCTGCCGCCGGCAGGGAAGGGCCTGTCGGCGAAGCAGCCAGCGTTGTCGCTGACGCAGTCGAGGGAGCCGAATCTCCAGATCAAGCCTGAAGCGACCCGCTCGCCGGTGGTGATGGTGAGGCCCGTCCGGATGAAGACACCGGCCGCGGACGCTGAAGGCCCCATGGTGGGCGCCAAATGTCGTGGTATCGTCACGGCATATGCCATATGGTGGCTAATCGAAGTGGTTCCTAGTGGTCTCACGGCGGTATCCGGATGCGGGTATGGGCACGAGCGACACGGCGACGTACCCAGGTTCGAGGCCCTCCTGTGGAGGTAACACCTCTACTCCTGCTATGAGTGTATATGATGATATCACAATACAATGGTGCTCCTAGAGCTGTATCCGGCTGCTCCTGGGAGGCTAAGGTAGACGAAGGTCTCTCTCACAGGGCAGCGCTAAGACTAGAATGAGCAAGAAGTGATCGATCGTCCCACGCACGAGAGGGGTAGTGCAGCTTATATAGACGCTGGCACTTTACATAGAAGTCCCTATGACCTACTGGCCGACTGGCCGGCTTCCGCTCCTTCCCGAGGCGTTGACGTCAGGAGCCGTTGAGGCCTCATGGCCTGTCCCATCCGCCTGCCGGAGTCAGCGGTATGGAGAGGAAGTGTCTCTGTCGCCATCATGTCCTGTAGCCGTACGGCGTCATGATGCCATGTCCGGTGGAGGCACTGTTGCTCTACAGTGCCCCGCCCTTTACGGAGAGTAAGATCATCGTGGATTTTAGGAGCCGGACTGCCTTTCCAGTTCCTTCTCCTGCAAGCCTTACCAACCCGGACCATGTCAGAGAGAAACAAACCAAACCGGATATGGCAAGTTGAAGCCGGCCCAGCCACAGCGTAGTCGGTTGCGGCCAGGCCAACGTGGACTTTGAACCAGCCGGCTCCCAAGGCAGCCGGCCACGGCTCCAGCCGGCTGCTCCTCAGCCGGCCTTTGCCACGGGCCGACATGCCTTGAGCCGGTTGCTCTCAGTCCTTTGCCCTACCCGGGGTCTTCCCCCCGACACGTACAGAACCACAACATTGTAAAGTATCCAAAAGAGTTTTCAAACCCTCCTGATGGTAATATTCTCTCTCATTATTCACACGAGTTATATAAGAATTGTTCTATTCATGTCTCGTATATCTTTGTGTGTGCAGATACATGCCATCTAGTTTATTCTGGTTATCCAAATAGAAAGGGGTTCCTAGATCCTTACGAAAACAACATGTATCATTCACCAGATTTTCATCGAGAAGGGCTACCAATAAAGGAGGAAGAAATTTCCAAGAATGCGCACTTCTGAATTCGAAATGCTAGCAAGCACAATATTCGTATCTTCAGAAATAAGTGGAACTTGTTACGGTATCCCTTCTTACGTTTGGTTACACAAAAGAAAATTATCGTACTTTGCATTGCGCTTTATAATTTCATTAGAGACTCCTACTTACATAAAAAGAACTTTGATCGTTGTGAATCAGATGAGAATTACATCCCTAAGTTGCAAAGACAAGCAATAATGGTGCCAGGTGATAGTGCTTCAGGTGGACAACACACGAGAAGCATGAACTAAACACATGATAACATAGCCGACACATTTTTCAATGCTAGAGCAACTTTTGATGGATTCTCATATGTTCTTTATGAGTCCATATGTTATTTGTTACATATAAATCATCAATAATAAAGGTTCTCATCACTTTTAGGGTATTTCCAACAATATTCTAGTTCACAACTAGATAGCCAACCAAGTTGTCAGAGACTAAAACTCAAAATGATAGTTTTTGTTGCACAACAGAACAACAACCCACAACCAACCGAAACAAAGAGAACATAAGCAAATGCAGTCGACTAAAGAAGTCAGGAGTCTATTTTACATATGCATGTGATGTAGAATAGACTACTCTCGCTATTCGCTTCTTCTCCTCACCTCTTTCGCTCATCCACCTCTCCCTCTCTCTCTCTCTCTCTCTCTCTCTCTCTCTCTCTCTCTCTCTCTCTCTCTCTCTCTATCTATCTATCTCTCTGATTTAGGTCGACATGCCCCTCCCCCCTCTTCTCTGACGCCGGCTGCCGTTGAGATTGGGTGAGGGACCCTCCCATGTACAGTACTAGCTAGTGTAGGGAAGATTTGGTGTTTCCCCAATGGCGACTGGCGCGATGCCGTTGAGGATCTTGTTGCTAGAGTCTGTGAGCTACTTCTGGGGGCGAGCGGTGGTGGTGTGCGCTCCAGTGGAAGGAGCCGAAGGCAGGCTGCGGTGATGCGGATATACCCCTTCTATAAAGCTTTGTTTGTCTTCCGTAGATCGATGCGATGTGGTCACTATTACTTGTCTAGGATATCGAGGTGATGGAGAAGATGAGAAACAACGACGTGCAAGTTCCCTTTGCCGATTTCTAGAGCTGGAAGGCATGGATACCACGATGGTCTTGTATAGCGCATCCTCGGTGGCCCTACGTCAGCCAAATGCGACATGGCTTTGACTTCTATGGCCGAATGGAGGCTGCTCCGACCTCTAGTGTCGGATACTGCCCGGTGTCATCTCACACTCAACCTCCCGGCTGGCGTGCTATATGAGAGCCCCTTCACCAGCTTCGATGCGGGGAGTTCCATCTACATCATCCCAAGTGGCCTAGTCCTCGGTGGTGGTGTCGACGCCCGTGCTCCTAAGCTCAAGTTCGTTTTCGATGGAACTAGTCGGTTTTTTCTTTTCTGTTTCGAGGTCATGTGTGTAAAGTTGGGGAATGTTGTAACTTATGTTTTCTTTATGGTCCTCCTTGTAAACTACAAGCCCGTCACTGAAGATTAATGCAGTTTCTAGGCTCTTTGGGGCCCTTCTCTTTATTAAAAAATAGTAGAACATATACTACCGTAGGGTAGTTAGTTTGCTTCCAATAAAATCAATTTTCTCGAGTAACTTAGTGTTGTCGGGATCGGATGATGGCGGCGCGCCCTGCGTCGTTGTTATCGCTAGAATTTGACCGGATCAGAGGTGGGCCGCGATTGAAGATGGGCTTGAAGAATATACATGAAGGAATACATGAATCGGCCTTGTATACAAAGTTTGGGCTAGTTTGCCCGTGTATCTGTAATATAGTAGGATACGTGTCGGTTAGATAGAGTTTGGCTCGTGCACGGTTGGGATTATTCCCACGTTAGAAAGTCTACGGACTATAAATATGTATCTAGGGTTTATGAAGAAAACAACAATCACGTTCACCACAAACCAATCTAGGCGCATCGCCAACTCCCTTGTCTCGAGGGTTCTCTTCCGGGTAAGCATCATGCTGCCTAGATTGCATCTTGCGATCTAGGCAGTACACGTTTATTCGTTGTTCATGCGTTGCTCGTGCTGAAGCCTTGTTGATGGCGAGCAACGTAGTTATCATAGACGTGTTAGGGTTAGCATTGTTTCATCGTATCATATGCTTTCGTCCATGCAACCCCTAGACGTCTAGCCGCCCTTACACCTATCTTAGGTGTAAGGGCGGCACCCCGCTTGATCATTATTTAGTAGATCCGATCCGTTATGATTGCTCCTTGTTCTTCAAGGATTAGTTTAATATCTGCATAGTTAGGCCTTACAAACGGGTTGAAGGATCCAGTGGCACGTAGGGTGTAGTTTGCTAGCTCTAGACGGGATGTTCCAGGGATCAACTTCATGTTGGTTTTTAGGCCTTGTCTAGGGTCGGTTTACGATCACCGTGCGTGGCCGCCAGGCTCAATCACGCGTAGGATGTTCCGATTATGTGGTGAAAACCCTAAATCGTAGTAGGTTGTATTAGCTTTATTTTGATCAAGCAGGACCACCATATGATCGTACACCTCGTACGAATCATGGGTGAATCGGCTCCTTGAGCCGATTCACAGGACAACCTGAGAGCCGATCGAGGCTCGTATTTAATGTTTACGTGTATGCCATGCAGGAAACTAAGCGAGGCAAATCCATCACCTTCCTGACCAGGTATAGGTCGGGTGGCACGCCCTTGCACCGAGCATCGGACGTGCGTGCCGAGTCTTTGTGGGCCGTCGCTCGAGGGACCAGGGCCAGCCGCAGTCCCGGGAGCCTCCCGGCTCTATCGTGTTGCCCGTCGCTGCTCGCCGGTGGGTTTCGACCGCAACACATTCTCGGCACGCCCGGTGGGACCGTCTTCGACATCAACCGCATCGCCATCTACATCCGAGATGGCGGAAGGCACTCCGATCACGTACGAGGATCTGACCGAGGAGCTCAAGAAGAAGTATGACGAGGTCAAAGCGATCCTCGAAGCCGACCTCATCGGCTCTTTCCAGAGAACCCGCTCACACGGCATCAGGTGGAAAAGGTTCTCACCTGAAGGCGCGCTCGATGGAGTGGACCTGTCTGCCCCGTCAGAAGAACGCACCAGGTCTCTGCGTCAGGAGATTAATTTCATGGTAGCTCATTCGCTGCACCGCCACTCTGAGAGCCTGGTGAACACTTTGGAGCGTGTCGCTCTTCGGGTGATCCAGGAAATCATGAGGCATCAGTACTCTCCGTCAGGACCAGCTCTAGGGACTCACCAAGGAGAGATGCCACTCCAGTCCCGACCACCGCTGCCATTCGTGTTGGCAGCACCAGAAGTGCCGAGTTCACCGACATACGTCGTCTACAAGATCGGTGGTGACCCTAGTGATTACCAGTTCTTGCATGAGGCGCCTAAGGAGATCCCTCCGGATACACGTGCACATACGTGCCGGACCGCGATGAATCGGGCACTCACGAACCGGACCGCAACGAGCGGGGACTTCGGAACAGCAGGAGGAACTTTGGGAACGGATCTTGAGAAGCGGACGTGGCTAGCTAAGTATGCCACTCCGATAAACCTCCGGAGCCCAACTCCTGCAGCTTGGCTCGCAGCTTGAGAAGCAAGTCCGGCTAAATATGCCACTCCGGCGAATCTTCGGAGTTCGACTCCTGCAGCCAGCACCGCGGATCGGATCGATACAATCTTGAGAGACCGGTTCGGCATGGTGCCGAAAAGGAGGGCAATCGGCTATTCCAAGCCGTACCCCAACGAGTACGAGTTGATCCCACTACCACCCAAATATCGGCTCCCTGAATTCTCCAAATTTAGTGGATCAGATGGCTCCAGCTCAATCCAGCATGTGAGCCGATATTTGGCACAGCTGGGCACGATCTCAGCATCAGATGAGCTGCGTGTGAGGTTCTTCGCATAGTCCCTCACAGGATCGGCTTTCGGGTGGTACACATCGCTGCCACCAGATTCAATCCGGACTTGGAAGCAGTTGGAGGAGCAGTTCCACATGCAGTATCACTCAGAGGCTTCCGAGGCTGGCATTGCCGACCTAGCACAAGTACGACAGAAGCGCGGAGAAACAGGTGTCGAATACATCCAGCGCTTCAGGACCGTTAGGAACCGATGCTATTCGGCTCGTGTGACTGAAAAGGAAGCAGTCGAGTTGGCGGTGGTGGGTCTCGCATCACCGATCAAGGATGTGGCCTCCCAAGCGGACTACCCTTCACTGGCACACATGGTGCAGAAGCTGTCATTATATGAACAGCGCCACCCAGATGTATACCAGGATAAATTCAAGCGTGCGGTGGTCCTGGTTGAGGTAGATGAAGATGAAGGCTCTGCGGGAGATCAAGAGGTAGCAGTGGCTGAATGGACTCGGGGGGCAAGCCCCGTGTCCTGCAAGTGGGTTAAGCCACAAGGTCCTCCAAGAGGGTTCGACTTCGACGTCACCAAGGCTGAGCAAATTTTCGACCTCTTACTTAAGGAGAAGCAGCTAAAGGTACCCGAAGGCCACAAGATCCCCACGGCTCAGGAGCTGAACGGAAAGCCATACTGCAAGTGGCATAACACGTTCACCCATGCCACCAACGACTGCAGGGTGTGGCGGCAGCAGGTCCAAATGGCGATAGAACAAGGGCGTCTAATTTTCATCCAGTACGCCATGAAGGTCGACACACACCCCTTCCCCGCCGTTAACATGGTGGAGTGCACTTACCCTGGAGGGTGCCAGCCAGGATTCTCGTTCAACATCAACATGGTAGGACCTCTGCAATTTAATAGCATCAGTCAAAGGGATTTGCAAGAATAAAGGTTTCATCCAATCACAAAATTTATTATAGTGTTCTTCTTCCTTTGATTTTAGTTTCTTAGCAGGAAAAGGCATTTGCTTTTGCACCCAAGGTTCTCTTTCATTACCATGTTTCTCAGCAATAAAATCTTCTTTAGTATACTTTTTATTTTTAGCATGCTTTTCAGGTTCTTTTTCAACCTCTTCTTTATCGGGAGTATCATTCTTATCATTATCTTCACTATTATCATGTTCATTACCACTTTCAGTTTCAGCATCGTAAATAGAAATACTATTAGGATCATTAACAGGTTCGGAGGATTCTTCAACATTTTTATGTTTCTTTTTCTTTTTCTTAGAATGAGCTCTAGGTTCAATGCGTTGAGAATCTTGTTCAATTCTTTTGGGATGCCCTTCAGGATATAGAGGATCCCGGGTAGAGACACCACCTCTAGTTGTTACTTCATAAGCATGTTTTTCTTTAGCATTATTTCCTAACAAGTCATTTTGCACTTTAGTGAGTTGATCAATTTGAGTTTGAATCATATGAAAATGTTTAACAAGCATCTTAACATCATTGGAGGTTCTCTCCACAATATCATGCAATTGACTAATAGCTTGAGAATTTTCCATTAGATGATTCTCTACTCTCATATTAAAATTTTCTTGCTTAACAATATAATTATCAAACTCATCTAAGCATTGCGCAGGAGGTTTTGAATACGGAATATCTTCCCTAGTAAAGCGTTGAAGGGAATTTACCTCAATCATGGATGAAGGGGGAATTATCTCACATATATCTTCTATTGGAGGTAGATTCTTCACATCTTCAGATTTAATACCTTTCTCCTTGAGAGACTTCTTGGCTTCCCTCATATCTTCATCATTCAATTTAATTAAACCCCTCTTCTTCACTATTGGCGTTGGAGTTGGTTCAGGCGTATTCCAATCATCATAATTCCGGCCTATTTTAGCCAATAATTCTTCAGCATCGTCTGGAGTTCTTTTCCTGAAAACACAACCAGCACAACTATCCAGGTATGCCCTAGACTCAATGGTTAGTCCACTATAAAATATATCAAGTAAATCATGCTTTTCCAAATCATGGTCAGGCAAAGCTCTAATAAGAGAGCAAAATCTTGCCCAAGCTTCAGGCAATTTCTCTTCATCTCCTTGATCAAAATTATAAACTCTCTGCAAAGCAGCATGTTGAGCACTAGCAGGAAAGTATTTCCGGAAGAAAACAGCAAGCAATTCTTTTGGACTTTTAATAGAACTAGGTGGCAAACTATTATACCAGGTTTTAGCATCATCCTTTAATGAGAATGGAAAGATTTTAGCAACAAAGTAAGTACGCTTCTTAACATCATCAGAAAACAAGCTACTCAAAGTAGATAACTCAGTCATGTGTTCAACAGCACTTTCTTTTTCAGTACCACAAAAGGGTGTTTTCTCAACAATAGCTATATGAGATAGATCAAGAGAAAAATCATAATCTTTATCCCTAATGTTTATAGGAGATGTGGCAAATTTAGGATCAGGAGACAGCTTTATATCTAACAAGTATGTTCTGCAAGCAACTTTTTAATTTTTCTTGCATCAGTAGTAGCATGGCATTTTTCAATAAAATCATCATCAAGTTCCACATAATCTTCATCAAGATCATCACTAGAGTATTCAAGTTCAGGTGAATTAACAGTGTAGTAACATCGAGAATTTCAGCATTTTCAATTTGTCTAGACCTAGCAATGGAAGCATCTAGAAAAGTTCCCAATGAACCACTATCATCAAGCACCAGCAGAAATATTATCAGTATTATGAGAGTTTTCAGATTCAGCAGAAGTACCAAGCATTTGAAGCATGTGGTGGTGAAACAAGTTTATCAATCACAGATGGTGAATCAAGAGCAGCAGAGGTACTCATAGTTGTACCTTTTCTTGTAGTGGATGGTAATATGGCGACCTTAGTATCGCGAGGTTTACCCATGATGGAGAATTTGCAGCGAACAATATTAATCCAAGTGAACTTCCAAATAAAGCTATGCTCCCCGGCAACGGCGCCGTAAAAATAGTCTTGATGACCCACAAGTATAGGGGATCGCAACAGTCTTCGAGGGAAGTATTACCCAATTTACTGATTCGACACAAGGGGAGACAAATAATACTTGAAAGCCTTAACAATGAGTTGTCAA
>NC_061512.1:61337236-61356446 GCF_022539505.1 Lolium rigidum | reverse complement strand
CGCACAAAAACGAGACACCAGAACAGTTCTGCTGAAAACAGCGTTAGTCCGTGTTAGTTGCATCCAAAATACACAAATTAGAGGCAAAACAATAGCAAAAGTGTTCGGGAAAGTAGATACGTTTTGGACGTATCACCTCTCCCGCCTCGGAACAAGCACGCTGAGTCCTCTCGGGTGGAAGATCTCGAGGAATTGGAAGGCGATGATGAAGAGGAAGAAGATAAGTACCACCGGCCAAGGTGGTGCCCTGATGGACTCAGCCGTTCCCAAAAGCGTAGGGTTCAGCGACTACGTGGTTTGGAGGAAGCCGAAAGGTTATACCTGCACACGTTAAGGAAGGCGCGGCCTGATGCGGCCGCGAAAATTCAGCGAACCACGGACGAAGAAGGTCGGCCACAAAGGAAAGAGTGGTGCCCCGGACAAAGAAAGCCGATGATGAGACATCGGCTGGCACAAACATGGTGTTCATCCTTCCGACGGAGTTTAGTGCTCCGAGATTAGACGAAGCACCTGTGGCACAACTTGACTCGCGGCCCACGGCCGGTTATTTTTGAGAAGCCACGAGAAAGAAGCTACGGACACACGAAGGCCCCGTACTTGCGAGGCTATATCAATGGGCAGCTCTGTCAACAAGATGCTTGGTGGACACCGGAGCGGCGAGTCAACATTATGCCATACTCCATGCTACGTCGGTTGGGACGCTCTAGCTCGGATCTGATCAAGACCAACGTGACAACGAGCGATTTCAACGGCCAAGCATCCGACGCACAAGGTGTTACGAACGTGGATCTGACCGTAGGAAGGAAAACCATCCCTACGACGTTCTTTATTGTCGATAGCAAGAGCACCTATGTTGTCCCGCTAGGGAGAGATTGGATCCACGCCAAGCTGTTGCATTCCATCCACGATGCACCAATGCTTACTACAGTGGGATGGAGATGAAGTAGAGGTCGTCCACGCAGATGACTCAGCCGAGATTTCAACGGCTGGCATGAACGTTTGGGAGACGACAGGCCAAGAGCCACTCTCAGGCATCAATTTGGACGACTGCGAGCGCATCGACGTCACGAAGGACGGGGTTAGGCTGGTCTTATCCACCGGCCTGACCGTATAGCAAGAACAAATCTATGGACGAACGTGGCGAGGCCGATCCTTGTGATCGGCCCCAAAGATCTATGGACGAACATTGCAAAACCTTCATTGAGCGATTCAATCAACATGGAGGCCGATTCCAGCAATCGGCCAAAATTATCCTCACCATACGTTCTGCCTGTGTTCAACGTCGATCTAATGGGCAACGGTTTTACGTCGGCTGATGAGCTGGAAGAAGTCAACATTGGTCCTAACGAAGCCGACGTTCAAATACAGTGCCTTGGCTAACCACAGAGCCGATATCCGCGATTGCACAGCGATTCGGCTCGGGGGGCACCTAATCAGATGAACATGTGCGATACATGTGCAGTGAAATATTGGGGGCCGATAGAAAAATCGGCCAGTAAAAAAAATTCTCATGATGTACAGCCGATGCACGGACATCGACTTTAGAACTAAGAAACAAAGCCGATGCACAAGCCATCGACTCTAGTACAAATTACACAGGATCTACCAGCTGCGTGTCTAAGACGCGGATTTCGACCAAGTCGGTCTTCAGTTCAGCTTCGAGGCCTTGTGCTTCCTTGAGGGAGTGAACAATGAGCTGATTTTGTTGCCCGAACCTTCTCTTCGAGGACCTCCAACCCTTTGCGCAAGATTGCCAGTTCAGCAGTGCTGTCAGAGGTGTCAGTTTTGGCGTACAAGGCAGCCTTTTGTTCATTAAGCCGTTGGTGTTTCGTCTGCAATATCGGCTTTCGACGGAAGAAAAGGTGATCGGCTCTGGTGTATCGCCTAATGCAAGTCTGTTGGCTCTGCGTAGTGGTTTTCTCAGATTTGCTCGAGCTCGGGTCCATTTGTCTGAACTGTGTGTCCTCACCGCTGTTCTCGCCTTGACTGAGGCTCGGGGGGCAGCGGACCTGGTAGATGCTCTGTTTGTAGAAGCCGATTGGGGTGTCATCGGCTGACCCTGCATCATAACCTTCTTCAAAGGTGGTGAGTTCTTGCAGAAGAGGATCACTGGAGCTGGTGGGAGGAATTTAAAGGGGAATCCATCATCATTGACAGGCTCTGGGCCATCTGGTTGCTGCAAAGAAACAGAGCAGGGTTATAAAACATCACTGAGGAGATTTGCGAGCAAGTGGCACCTGTTCCGCAGAAGTATCAGCTTCAGCGTCAAGTTGTTTCAGCAACGGTCCTAGGGCTCTCCTGAAGGCATGGGTCTTCCACATTATCCACCAGATCTCAAAGTCATCAGTCGAAGAGATGAAGGATAGATTGTGAGGGACCGATGCGTTGCCATCGGCTCATTGAGCATTGACCAAGTTGACAATCGCTCCTTAGTCGAAGAGATGAAGGATAGATTGTGAGGGACCGATGCGTTGCTATCGGCTCATTGAGCATTGGCTAAGTTGACAATCGGCAAAGTCAGTATGAGGGGAAATCGGCTAAATCAGCATAAAGGAAATCGGCAAAATCAAATTGGAGGAAATTCTTCATTGATAACGGGATTTCTTACATAAAGAGCTGATTGCTCTCAAAAGGAAGTACCAGGGGATACATTGCCCCATCTACTACTACTACTGATCCTATGCTAAGGGTCCTATCTATGGGTCATCGCTGCCCTCGTCGTCGCCGTCGTCGCCGCTGTCGGCGCTACTCCCGGCGGGCTCGTCGTCGCTGCTGCAGCGGCCGCCGGCAGGGCCCTCGTTGTCCTCGTCTTCCTCGTCAGCGTCGTCGTCGTCGCTGTCGAAGTCGCTGAGGTTCCCCGGCCAGGGGCAGAAGCGCTTGGCCGGCGGTTCATCGGAGGAGGTGTCGTCCTCCTCCTCCTCCTCCTCCTCCTCGGAAGAGGTGAAGTCATCCCAGGAGAAGCGATCGTCATCGCTCTCCTCCTCCGTTTCCCCGTCGGCAAGGAAGCGGAGGTCGCTTTCCCCGTCGGTCGAGGACTTGTCGTCCTCAGACCAGACGGAGAAGTCGTGACTGGACTCGTCCCCGTCTTCGATAGCGCGGCGAATGTTGGCCTCGTGGGCCTCCTCCGGGTCCCACTCCGGCGACGGCTCGCGGGAGGGGGAGGACTGGGTGGAAAGACCCGACGAGGCAGAGGAGGAAGAAGACATGGTGGCAGAGGAGGGCTTTTGGAGTGCTAATGCGAAGGGGATGAAGAAGCGAACTGTTTGGAGCGGTTAAATAAAAGGGGATATAGTGGAGATTCAATGCCACGAGCAGTTTCCGAGGAAGTGGTGCCCAACGAGAAAGAAAAAAATATTGCCGAGGTCACGCGGAGAAGTGGAGGAGGCAAGGCATCATGATGAAGGATACTGCGGCGGTTACTGCTCCGCCACGACATGACCCGACGAAGAAAAGCAGTGATTTTGGAATTGTCATTTCCAAAACCAGGGGGGCATGTGTTATCACCAGAATTTGACCGGATCAGAGGTGGGCCGCGATTGAAGATGGGCTTGAAGAATATACATGAAGGAATACATGAATCGGCCTTGTATACAAAGTTTGGGCTAGTTTGCCCGTGTATCTGTAATATAGTAGGATACGTGTCGGTTAGATAGAGTTTGGCTCGTGCACGGTTGGGATTATTCCCACGTTAGAAAGTCTACGGACTATAAATATGTATCTAGGGTTTATGAAGAAAACAACAATCACGTTCACCACAAACCAATCTAGGCGCATCGCCAACTCCCTTGTCTCGAGGGTTCTCTTCCGGGTAAGCATCATGCTGCCTAGATCGCATCTTGCGATCTAGGCAGTACACGTTTATTCGCTGTTCATGCGTTGCTCGTGTTGAAGCCTTGTTGATGGCGAGCAACGTAGTTATCATAGACGTGTTAGGGTTAGCATTGTTTCATCGTATCATATGCTTTCGTCCATGCAACCCCTAGACGTCTAGCCGCCCTTACACCTATCTTAGGTGTAAGGGCGGCACCCCGCTTGATCATTATTTAGTAGATCTGATCCGTTATGATTGCTCCTTCTTCTTCAAGGATTAGTTTAATATCTGCATAGTTAGGCCTTACAAACGGGTTGAAGGATCCAGTGGCACGTAGGGTGTAGTTTGCTAGCCCTAGACGGGATGTTCCGGGGATCAACTTCATGTTGGTTTTTAGGCCTTGTCTAGGGTCGGTTTACGATCACCGTGCGTGGCCGCCAGGCTCAATCACGCGTAGGATGTTCCGATTATGTGGTGAAAACCCTAAATCGTAGTAGGTTGTATTAGCTTTATTTTGATCAAGCAGGACCACCATATGATCGTACACCTCGTACGAATCATGGATGAATCGGCTCCTTGAGCCGATTCACGGGACAACTTTGAGAGCCGATCGAGGCTCGTATTTAATGTTTACGTGTATGCCATGCGAGGAAACTAAGCGAGGCAAATCCATCACCTTCCCGACCAGGTATAGGTCGGGTGGCACGCCCTGCACCAGCATCGAACGTGCGTGCCGAGTCTTTGCGGGCCGTCACTCGAGGGACCAGGGCCAGCCGCAGTCCTGGGAGCCTCCCGGCTCTACTGTGTTGCCCGTCGCTGCTCGCCGGTGGGTTTCTGACCGCAACAGTCGTTCTATCTCTTGGTGCATCGTTTTTGGAGCAGCTGCTCGATGTTGGCCGATGTTGGTGGAGTGGTATTCATCTACCGCATTGTTGGCGTTGAGTCTCAGTGGCATGGTGCTGCAGGGTATCGACGATGGATGCGGGATGATGTATGCGTGCAGGATGGTGGAGCCGGCTGGCGTCATGGTGGCATCGATGGCAGGTCTTGCAAGGTTAATGCGATGATCTCTCTTGAAGATGGAGTCGAGGAAGACGGCGGTAGCAACTTCTGTGGCGTGTGCGTTGACGTGCGCTGAGAGTCTGCTTGACTGGATGTGCTTCTCACCTACTATTGGACGGTTTGGGAATGCATTTGGTTTTTTGAATGATGTGAGTTGGTGTATTGTCACCCCCCTTCATCCCACTGTAGGTTTAGTGAGGTGGAGTTGCTTTTTTGTATTGTTCTTGTAAGGTTTTATGAATAATCTAATAAAAAAATTGTGTGCATCCTTTAGATGCAAAAGCTGGGTGATATTTCCTCCATTTTAAAAAAAACTTAGTGCTGTCGTTTTCTAGTATAACAAGCTCTCTAGTGATTGAGGGATGAGAACAGGGGTGCCCGCCTTCGGCTCGCGGGTGCTCGTAGTCATAGCTAGGTTATCTAATAGCTTATTTGTAATTTATTATTGTTCTACTACTGTTAAGGTTGAGTTGATGATATATTATCGCTAGGTGATCCATGAATTTTTACGGAACTTAATTGCATGCGTCACTCGGACGGACGTACATACGGGCACACATAAAAACCTGAGCCGTGACCAAAGGGCAGCTTCTGCAATAACCGTGTACTCAACGGTAATTTCCCCAGTCTCTGTCTTCAGCTGTACCTACAAACAGCGGTGTTCACAGATCACAGTGGCAAAGCAGCTAGGAGGGCAGTGCAGCTGAAGGTGGCAGAATCCATTAAAGGTCCCGCAAAATTGAAGAGGAACACATGGATTTCAATGCTCATCCAGAAGAAGAACGGTGGAGAAGAGCCGAGGTGACCACTACAGCTCCCCTCAATTTATTCACGCAGGCATTTGCTTGCTTCCTGCCACCTCAAGTAAAGTTAACAGATCATCAAATTGAAGAAGGAAGTACGGACGGTCGATCGGGCAGCAGCAACTCTAGTGGCATCATTAAATTTCATCTCCTTAATTGGATATGTAATAAACAAGATAAAAAGAAGATAAAAGATTACATCATGGTTGAACTGACCAGAGCTCTGATGGATCGATCCATCAGGTGTGATACATATGCGGACGGATGGTGGACACATGCGAATGCAATGCGTTATTCCGAAACAGATTTTAGTTTCTTCATGCAATCGTTAACCGCGCGCCTGCAGTAGCGTCGCCGTCGCCGACTAGTTCTTGGCCGCAACCGCCTCCGCCTGGACCGGCGCATCCTTGTTCATCTCCTTCATCTTCAGGTCGATCTCCTCAAGGACGGCGGGGGCCACGGCAGCGTCCTTCGACTTCTTCTTCTCCTCCTCCGGCGCCTCCTCCGTCACCGCGTCCTCCTCCTCTTTCTTGCCGTTCTTGCTCTCCGCCTCCGTTTTCTTCTTGAGGCGCCCGGTGACGGGCACGGGGAGGGCGACGTCGGCCTCGAAGGCCTCGACGGGGAAGCTGCGGGAGAGGCCGCCGATGGCCTTGCAGTGGAGCTTCCCGGTGGGCGGGTCGTCGACGCAGATCTCGTTGAGGGTGATCCAGATGAGCATCTCCTTGGCCTTGACCCCCGTGATCTTCTTCAGCCGGCCCTTCTCGGCGATGGCCGACACCTCGGCGCCGTACGAGACGTAGCGCCCGGCCTTGGCGAAGTAGTGGTCCACCTTCTTCTTCTGCTTCAGCCACACGAACCCCGTCTCCTCCACGTACCCGCACTCGATGATGTCCTTGAGAGGGAGGAGGCCGCTGGGCAGCTCCGTCTCCGCCAACATCAGCCGCGTCTTCTCCTGCCCAGCCGCGTCGCCCGTGTAGATCTCCGCCTTGGCGCGGACCTCGTCGGGGATGATCATCGGCATCGTCGGAGCGCGCGAGCTTGTGTGCCGGAGCTTCCTTGAGCGAGCGAGCTCAGTTACCCGCGCACGCACGCACGCACACGAGCTTGCTTGCTTGCTTGCTGGGAGCTGGTTTGTGTTGTGTTGGTTGGATGGGTGGGTGGGGGAGAAGAGTGTGAGGTTTGCGTGCTTAAATAGCAAATCGAAATGATAAATTTGGTATACTGTACGAATGGTATGACCTGGAATGACAGTGTGTCTAGTTGGGAGTTGTTTCTCAAATGCTATAAAACATTTTATTAGGAGTATACTAATATATTTCTGAAATTAAGAATTAATGTGATGATTTATTACACAATGGAGGCCACCATGTGATGACTTATTCTGGTAGAATGGCCATGCCATGCCCATTTTCTTTTGCATCTGGATAGATCCATCGGTGCATTCAAGAGGGCAGGCGTTCTCCTTCACTCAAAGGAGAAGCAAGTAGAGCATGAATAGTGTAGTGTAGCTCCTCATTCGTTTGCCGTTCCTTGTTTTTAGGTGACAATTTCGTCACTGGTGTTGGTGTTGGTGCCTCATCCGACCGAGCCTCTTGCCTAGCTGTTTAAATGTCTCCCTCTATATACTCCTCTCTCTCTTGCTAGCCTATAGTCTTAACAGAGTTTTATGTAGAAATATTAGATAGAATTCAGAGAGAGGCACGACTATGGGTTATTGCGGGCGCCAAAAGATTGGAAGGAATCATGCCAGGAGAGTGATCCCTTGTTTTTTTTCTATGGCATGTATTTTCATGTACGGAGTAAATCTTCTTCTTAATAAATGGATTGGGCCAAAGCTTTTGCCCCCGTTTCAACAAAAAAAAAATTATTTCTATTTGTTGCAAAATTCTTTCAAAATCAGATTCACTTTTTGACAGATTCATTTGGAAAATCCATCGTGACACAAAATTAAATAAACATTAATTAGAGAAACATGCAGTATACACATACATGTGCATGCACGTGTTGTCGTAAATTCTACAAGCAGTTGACAACCTTCCCTATCTATCTGGTGTGAGTGTCTGGTATACCACTAGAAAAATACTCCATCTAGCTTCAGTAAATAAAAACTTATATTATTTTAACTCTTTCCTATAATATGAAGGGTGTGTCTATGTCTCAGTTGACTGAGATTTTCTTAAGTCTCAGTCAACTTAGAAAAGTGCAACCATAGTTAAAAAAAGTGGAACTCGATCCAGTTGCACATTTGTAGCATAAAAGCGCAATTGCACATTTTTAACAGAAAAAGGCAACTCAAGCACTTTTTTGTAGGTGACTTAGACTTAAGAAAATCTCGGTTAACTGAGACATAGCAAAACCGTAATATGAACCTTCCGGTAGCGAGTAAGTTGGGACAACATGTTTGTGAGTTTCAGCCATGATTTATTAGAAAACTAAAAGCTTTACTCCGATCCCTCGCTCCTAACCATATACTTCCTCTGTCTCAAAAAAACTGTGATATATCCATAACTAAAATATATTTGCATACATTCATATCTAGATAAATTTGAGGAATTTTTTTTTAGGGATGGAGGGAGTTAGAAAAAACTATAAGCTCAATTTGCTTAGCCGTTTGGAAGCAGTTCATTGAAATGTAGTCAAAACTTGAAAGTTGTCGAAACAGATGAGGTAAAATACCAGGATGAACTTGGGTGCGCGTGCACTCATTTTTTTCAACATTGGAAAATGCTATTTAAAAATCTAAAAAAATTTGAAATAATTTCTTCATTTACATATTATGTTAATACTTACTTGTGTAAGTTTTCATGAAAAAATATGATTGTATGTGGCCTACACTAAAATGACAAAATGTCCAAATAACACTATACTAATTGGTTTTGTTCTGTTCGCTAAAATAAGAATTTCCATTTTCACATTTATTTGTACTCCCTCCGTCCACAAATAAGTGTACTTCTAGCTTTTGTACTAAGTCAAACATTTTAAATTTTGACCAACTGTGGAAAAAAAGTAGCAACATATATAATGAGATTTTGGTATAATTTGAAACTACATTTCAAAACGAATCTCGGGATATTAAATTAGTGTCATAAATACAACTATTTTTTCCTATATATTTGGTCAAAGTTTAAAGAGTTTGACTAAACACAAAACCTAGATGTACACTTATTTACGGACGGAGGGAGTAGGTCAGATATGGTCATTTTTTATGCAAAAATCTGGACAAACAAGTGTCAACATAATATATAATGCGTGATTTTTTTTTAAATTTCTCTAAAAGTTCAAAATAGTACTTTTTTCGAATTTTTTCATAATATGGTGCATCTGCATCCGGGTTCACATCGTCTCTGCGTACCTTCATTGGATCTCAATTCTCAAATTCTTCCCGCGCAAGTAGCGTAGCAGGGCCAGGGAATTGAATTGACGTCATGACGTGGTGGCCGTGGACAGGGATTAGTTGGTTACTGGTTATTAGGCAGCTCGCAGCTAGCTCCGGTCGTGAATGTCGGTCATACTGTGATACTGTCCTGTCCACCGAGCACCAGACGTGCCGCGGTTTTGCGTACGACCTAGCATAATCATCATCATCGCCATCGATTCGTGATCGCACGATCAGGGGCTCAGAGCCGTCCACCCGTTACGCCATAAATATGGCGCAGTTTAGGAAGCCATGTGATGTCGCAGACTCGCAGCACAATCTCTGTCGAGTAAATCTCCCACCTCCCATTTCCAGGACTTGAGCGAGCAACACACGGACGGACGTAGTCCATGACGATGACCCATGCTGTTGTTGTAACGTTCGGCGGTGTCTCTCTGACAGCTCCGGCCAGCGACGAGCTCCCAACGAACCCCGTGCATTCAATCTCGTCGTCAGACCGCTTCGCCTGCCCGCCTGAAATCGCCATTGTCCGGTCGCAGCACGGTCAAAGCGCGCGCGGCGATCGACGCTAGGCCCGTCGTACGGACCCACCGCCGGGGAGATCGCCGCCGTCCGCCGCCCATCTGACGGGGCCGCCGCATCGGCCGACTGCTGCGCCGAGGGATAATGCATGCCCTGTCGCGGTGCGGCCGATGAGCAGGCGATTCAATACGAGCTGACCCTAATTGAAGTCCGGAGCTGCTGGTAGTACGTAACTGGAGGAGTGCACAGATGACGCGTACGTACGCGCGGGCCCACCGCGCAGGTTTGTTAGCAGACCGTCCGAAACGACTCGGGTTCGCGTGTACGGCCCTAGCACGCATCGCGTCGATCGCTTGCAAAAGGACGGCCAGATGAGACCACGGCAGCGTACGCAAGCTGTTGGAGTGCAAACCTCATTTTCCTTTTTTACAAACAAGTGCAAACATATTTTAGAGTCGTAGTACCTACGTGTTTTGGAATATGGGAGCATATGGTTCCTATATTTTGAAATACATCTTACACATATTATAAATTTCAGAAAAATTGAAACAAAAAATTCGCACGTACATCTTCACGTGCAAAGCGCTCACAAAGTCGTTTAATAAAAAATAAACTTATCATGTGACGTGTGTAAAAAAGACAAAATTCAGTGCTAAAAACAATGCTTTTCACAGGATAAGTTTTCTCTTTTTTACATAGGCCACAAAAAATATTATTTTTTCGTCACACACATATATTATGGAGATGTACATGTAGATTTTTTTATCAAAATTTTTCCACACTTCAAAATATGTTTTCTTGGTAGAGGGAGCATACGCACCCGTGAGCCGAATTGAATTTCCGAGTATCTACAGATTTTAAAACTGTGTATATATACTCACATGTATGCAAAGATGAGTCACTTATTTTGCTATCGTATTTTTTGAGTTAGGTCAAATTGATTTTTGTTTGGGCTACATTTTATTGGACAGATTTCTTTTTCGACCAGGGTTGGGTCCAAAAGAACCTGGAATCTTCATTCCAGACGGTGGGTATAGATTACATGGAGAACCAGAAAGAAAAAACGAAATTACAACCATGTCCTCGCTTTTTGCAAAGAGGACCTCAAAGGAAACTAGGAATCGGGTCCTCTTCCACCACCGCAGCAGAACCACCGAGCGACAGCTGCCGAGCACTCCACCGAAGACCAAACCACTTGGGGAGATGCCGACGTGTGGAGCCATGCCGGGGTTGATGAAGATCCTCAAATGTGGCTCACTAGCCTGGAGGAAGATGATTTGTCGGAGAACTTCACTCCGACACGCGAAGTGGCTACCTTGGCTCGAAGAAGCAGCGGCACATCCCTGCCGATACTGATGAGCTTCACACGCAGAAGCTTCAAACTACACCCCGAGAGCTCCAGATCTCATCACCCCACCCCCCACCTCAAACCGCAACCATAGCGGCCAGATCTAGGCAGAATCAGAAAAATCCGAGCTCCCCCGAGCTTATTCTTCTATTTCTTGTTGAAACATCGATCCATTAGTTTAAAATACAAGTAGTAAGAAAATTCGGAAAAAACTATAAGCTCATAGTGGAAATACTTTTGTACGTACACACGAGTGTGAGCGTTTCCATCACCATCTATTTATTACTCGAGATTCGTGCTCATCTTAGTAGATGAAAAGATTTCTTCTCCCTTCTCTTTTATCCAAATCTCAAAGCACAACGGATGGTAACATCCACACTGAAATGCAATTGAAAAATTGAAAGTTGTCGAAGTGAGAAGTCACCGGCAACTTTACTGGCTAGCACCACGGGTGGTGTTCTATGCAGTCTGGGTTCGAATTTCCTAGTCTAGTTCCTAAAAAACCGAATTAGACTTCTAGGTGCGTATGTTTCCTTCACCCAAAAGACATTTTTTTTTGAGAATTTCTCTGCATTTATATCACGGAAAGATACAAATTTGTTGACCCTTACAAGCACAGAGAAACACAAACACAAAAGACCAAAAACACCTAGAACACCCTAAGATCACCATAACCCATGAAGATCTCCGGAGCCTTGTGTCATCATCCCATAAACTTGAGAGAAGACCCCTGTGATGTCTACGGGTGCTTTTATTCTTGTAGACAGTGTTGGGCCTCCAAGAGCAGAGGTTTGTAGAACAGCAGCAAGTTTTCCTTAAGTGGATCACCCAAGGTTTATCGAACTCAGGGAGGAAGAGGTCAAAGATATCCCTCTCATGCAACCACCGCAACCACAAAGCAAGAAGTCTCTTGTGTCCCCAACACACCTAATAGGTGCACTAGTTCGGCGAAGAGATAGTGAAATACAAGTGGTATGAATGAATATGAGTAGTAGTATCGGCTCCGAGAAAAGTGCTTGTCTGGCGTGCGATTGATGGTGGTAATATTGCGAGAAGTAAAGATGCGATAAAACGATAAACAAGCAGCGATAGCAGTATTTAGGAACAAGGCCTAGGGATCATACTTTCACTAGTGGACACTCTCAACATTGATCACATAACAGAATAAATAGATAGATGCTAGACTCTACATCCTCTTGTTGGATGATGAACACCACTAACTGTGTAGGATTACACGAACCCTCAATGCCGGAGTTAACAAGCTCCACAATATTCAATGTTCATATTTAAATAACCTTAGAGTGCATGACGGATCAACATAACCAAACCAAGTACTAACATAGCATGCACACCTGTCACCTTCACACTACGAAAGGAGGAATAGATCACATCAATACTATCATAGCAATAGTTAACTTCATAATCTACAAGAGATCACAATCATAGCCTACACCAAGTACTACACGATGCACACACTCGTCACCATTACACCGTGCGGGAGGAATAAACTACTTTAATAACATCACTAGAGTAGCACACGAGATAAATTGTGATACAAAACACATTGCAATCATAAAGGGATATAAATAAGCACTTCACTATGCCATTCATAACGGTGAATAAGTATTCTGTGAAATATAGCCTAAGAGACCCACACGGTGCACACACTTGTCACCTTTACACACGTGGGACAAGGAGTCTCCGGAGATCACATAAGTAAAACCCACTTGACTAGCATAATGACATCTAGATTACAAGCATCATCATATGAATCTCAATCATGTAAGGCAGCTCATGAGATTATTGTATTGAAGTACATAGGAGAGAGATTAACCACATAGCTACCGTTACAGCCCCGAGCCTCGATGGAGAACTACTCCCTCCTCATGGGAGACAGCAGCGTTGATGAAGATGGCGGTGGTGTCGATGGAGGAGCCTTCCGGGGGCACTTCCCCGTCCCGGCGGCGTGCCGGAACGAGACTCCTGTCCCCCGGATCTTGGCTTCGCGATGGCGGCGGCTCTGGAAGGTTTCTCGTACCGTGGCTTTTTCGTCTCGAGGTTTTAGGTCAGGGACCTTTTTATAGGCGAAGAGGCGGAGTCGGAGAGGCGACGAGGCGGTGACACACTAGGGGGTCGCGGCCCAGGCCCTGGCCGCGCCGCCCTGTCATCTGGGGGGCCAGTGGCCCCCCTCTGACGACTCTCGGGTGTTCTGGAAGCTTCGTGGAAAAATAGGATGCTGGGCCTTGATTTCGTCCGATTCCGAGAATATTTCCTTACTAGGATTTCTGGAACCAAAAACAGGAGAAAACAGGAACTGGCCCTTCGGCATCTCGTCAATAGGTTAGTTCCGGAAAATGCATAAATATGACATAAAGTATGCATAAAACATGTAGATAACATCAATAATGTGGCATGGAACATAAGAAATTATCGATACGTCGGAGACGTATCGGCATCCCCAAGCTTAGTTCCTGCTCGTCCCGAGCGGGTGAACGATAACAAAGATAATTTACGGAGTGACATGCCATCATAACCTTGATCATACTATTGTAAGCATATGTAATGAATGCAGCGATCAAAACAATGGTAATGACATGAGTAAACAAATGAATCATAAAGCAAAGACTTTTCATGAATAGTACTTTCAAGACAAGCATCAATAAGTCTTGCATAAGAGTTAACTCATAAACCAATAAATTCATAGTAAAGGTATTGAAGCAACACAAAGGAAGATTAAGTTTCAGCGGTTGCTTTCAACTTATAACATGTATATCTCATGGATATTGTCAATGTAAAGTAATATAACAAGTGCAATATGCAAGTATGTAGGAATCAATGCACAGTTCACACAAGTGTTTGCTTCTTGAGGTGGAGAGAGATAGGTGAACCGACTCAACATAAAAGGTAAAAGAATGGCCCTTCGCGAGAGGAAGCATATTGATTGCTATATTTGTGCTAGAGCTTTGGTTTTGAAAACATAAAGAGAGCATAAAAAGTAAAATTTTGAGAGGTGTTTGTTGTTGTCAACGAATGGTAGTGGGCACTCTAACTACCTCATCAACCAGACTTTCAAGAGCGGCTCCCATGAAGGACGTTATCTCTACCGAGCAAGGTAGATCATCCATCTTCTCTTTTGTTTACACATGTACTTTAGTTTAGTTTTTCTTTATTTATGGATGACACTCCTCCCAACCTTTTACTTACACAAGCCATGGCTAACCGAATCCTCGGGTGCCTTCCAACATTCACATACCATGGAGTGTCTATTTGCAAAATTAAGTTGCTTACTGATAAATCAGAGCAAAACATGTGAAGAGAATTATTAATGAAAGTTAATTAATTGGGGCTGGGAACCCCGCGCCAGCTCTTTTTGCAAAATTATTGGATAAGCGGATGAAGCCACTAGTCCATTGGTGAAAGTTGCCCAACAAGAACGAAAGATAAACACCACATACTTCCTCATGAGCTATAAAACATTGACACAAATCAGAGGTGATAAATTTTGAATTATTTAAAGGTAGCACTCAAGCAATTTACTTTGGAATGGCGGAGAAATACCATGTAGTAGGTAGGTATGGTGGACACAAATGGCATAGTGGTTGGCTCAAGGATTTTGGATGCATGAGAAGTATTCCCTCTCGATACAAGGTTTAGGCTAGCAAGGTTATTTGAAACAAATACAAGGATGAACCGGTGCAGCAAAACTCACATAAAAGACATATTGTAAACATTATAAGACTCTACACCGTCTTCCTTGTTGTTCAAACTCAATACTAGAAATTATCTAGACTTTAGAGAGACCAATTATGCAAACCAAATTTAGCAACCTCTATGTATTTCTTCATTAATGGGTGCAAAGTATATGATGCAAGAGCTTAAACATCAGCACAACAATTACCAAGTATCAAATTATCCAAGACATTTTATCAATTACTACATGTAGCATTTCCCGATTCCAACCATATAACAATTAACGAAGCAGTTTCAACCTTCGCCATGAACATTAAAAGCTAAGAACACATGTGTTCATATGAACCAGCGGAGCGTGTCTCTCTCCCACACAAGCATGAATTTATTCAAACACAAAGAAAAACAAAAACAAACAGACGCTCCAAGTAAAGTACATAAGATGTGACCGAATAAAAATATAGTTTCAAGGGAGGAACCTGATAAATTTGTCGATGAAGAAGGGGATGCCTTGGGCATCCCCAAGCTTAGATGCTTGAGTCTTCTTGGAATATGCAGGGATGAACCACCGGGGCATCCCCAAGCTTAGACTTTTCACTCTTCTTGATCGTAGTATATCATCCTCCTCTCTTGACCCTTGAAAACTTCCTTCACACCAAACTCGAAACAAACTCATTAGAGGGTTAGTGCATAATCAAAAAACTCACATGTTCAGAGGTGACACAATCATTCTTAACACTTCTGGACATTGCTCAAAGCTATTGGAAGTTAATGGAACAAAGAAATCCATCCCACATAGCAAAAGAGGCAATGCGAAATAAAAGGCAGAATCTGTCAAAACAGAACAGTCCGTAAAGATGAATTTTATTGAGGCACCAGACTTGCTTAAATAAAAATGTTCAAATTGAATGAAAGCTGCATACATATCTGAGGATCACTCACGTAAATTGGCATAATTTTCTGAGTTACCTACAGAGAATTAGGCCCAGATTTGTGACACCAAGAAATATGTTTCTGCGCAGTAATCCAAATCTAGTATGAACCTTACTATCAAAGACTTTACTTGGCTCAACAATGCAACAAAACTAAGATAAGGAGAGGTTGCTACAGTAGTAACAACTTCCAAGACTCAAATATAAAACAAAAGTACTGTAGCAAAATAAACAAATGGTTATCTCCCAAGAAGTTCTTTCTTTATAGCCATTAAGATGGGCTCAGCAGTTTTAATGATGCACTCGCAAGAAATAAGAGTTCAAGCAAAAGAGGGCATCAAGAAGCAAATTCAAAACAAATTTAAGCCTAACATGCTTCCTATGCATAGGAATCTTGTAAATAAACAAATTCATGAAGCATAATGCAACAAGCATAGAAAGGCAACACAAGCACAATTTCAAGATTTTCAGCATATAGAGAGGTGTTTTAGTAACATGAAAATTTCTACAACCATATTTTCCTCTCTCATAATAACTTTAAGTAGCAACATGAGCAAACTCAACAATATAACTATCACATAAAGCATTCTTATCATGAGTCTCATGCATAAAATTATTACTCTCCACATAGGCATAATCAATTTTATTAGTTGTAGTGGGAGCAAATTCAACAAAGTAGCTATCATTATTATTCTCATCATCAAATATAGGAGGCATATTGTAATCATAATCAAATTTATCCTCCATAACAGAGGTACTAAAAGACCAATATCATTATAATCATCATAAATAGGAGGCAAAGTATCATCAAAGTAAATTTTCTCCTCAATACTTGGGGGACTAAAAATATCATGCTCATCCAAGCCAGCTTCCCCAAGCTTAGAATTTTCCATATCATTAGCAACAATGGTGTTCAAAGCGTTCATACTAATATGTTCCATAGGTTTTTTAATTTTTGCATCAAACCATCCATGTCTTAAATCAGGAAATAGAATAAGAAGCTCATTGTTGTCTATTATGCCAAACTAGTGTAAACAAGAAACAAAAAGATGCAATTGCAGGATCTAAAGGAAATAGCTTCGAGCACACACACAATGGCAGAAAAGTACTTTACCTGAGACCGGAGTATGAGAGCCTTTTACCTTTCCTCCCCGGCAACGGCGCCAAAAAATAGCTTGATGTCTACGGGTGCTTCTATTCTTGTAGACAGTGTTGGGCCTCCAAGAGCAGAGGTTTGTAGAACACAGCAGCAAGTTTCCCTTAAGTGGATCACCCAAGGTTTATCGAACTCGGGGAGGAAGAGGTCAAAGATATCCCTCTCATGCAACCCTGCAACCACAAAGCAAGAAGTCTCTTGTGTCCCCAACACACCTAATAGGTGCACTAGTTCGGCGAAGAGATAGTGAAATACAAGTGGTATGAATGAATATGAGTAGTAGTATCGGCGCCATAAAAGTGCTTGCCGGCGTGCGATTGATGGTGGTAATATTGCGGAAAGTAAAGATGCACTAAAACGAGTAAACAAGCAGCGATAGCGATATTTAGGAACAAGGCCTAGGGATCATACTTTCACTAGTGGACACTCTCAACATTGATCACATAACGAGAATAAATAGATAAGACTCTACACCCTCTTGTTGGATGATGAACACCACTAAGCGTGGTAGGATTACACGAACCCTCAATGCCGGAGTTAACAAGCTCCACAATATTCAATGTTCATATTTAAATAACCTTAGAGTGCATGACAGATCAACATAACCAAACCAAGTACTAACATAGCATGCACACTGTCACCTTCACACTACGAAAGGAGGAATAGATCACATCAATACTATCATAGCAATAGTTAACTTCATAATCTACAAGAGGTCACAATCATAGCCTACACCAAGTACTACACGATGCACACACTATCACTGATACGTCTCCGACGTATCGATAATTTCTTATGTTCTATGCCATATTATTGATGATACCTACATGTTTTATGCACACTTTATGTCATATTCGTGCATTTTCTGGAACTAACCTATTAACAAGATGCCGAAGTGCCGGTTGTTGTTTTCTCGCTGTTTTTGGTTCAGAAATCCTAGTAACGAAATATTCTCGGAATTGGACGAAATTAAAGCCCAGGGGCCTATTTTCTCACGAAGCTTCCAGAAGTCCGAAGGAGAGACGAAGAGGGGCCACGGAGGGGCCACACTATAGGGCGGCGCGCCCCCCCCCCTTGGCCGCGCGGCCCTGTGGTGTGGGGCCCCCGTGCCGCCTCTTGACCTACCCTTCCGCCTACAAATAGCCTCCGTGACGAAACCCCCAGTACCGAGAGCCACGATACGGAAAACCTTACTGAGACGCCGTCGCCGCCGATCCCATCTCGGGGATCCGAGGAGATCGCCTCCGGCACCCTGCCGGAGAGGGGAATCATCTCCCGGAGGACTCTACGCCGCCATGGTCGCCTCCGGTGTGATGAGTGAGTAGTCTACCCCCTGGACTATGGGTCCATAGCAGTAGCTAGATGGTTGTCTTCTCCTCATTGTGCTTCATTGTTGGATCTTGTGAGCTGCCTAGCATGATCAAGATCATCTATCTGTAATTCTATATGTTGTGTTTGTCGGGATCCGATGGATAGAGAATACTATGTCATGTTAATTATCAAGTTATTATACATGTGTTGTTTATGATCTTGCATGCTCTCCGTTTCTAGTAGAGGCTCGGCCAAGTTTTTTACTTTTAACTCCAAGAGGGAGTACTTATGCTCGATAGTGGGTTCATGCCCGCATTGACACACAGGACGATGACGAAAAGTTCTAAGGTTGTGTTGTGCTGTTGCCACTAGGGATAAAACATTGATGCTATGTTCGAGGATGTAGTTATTGATTACATTACGCACCATACTTAATGCAATTGTCTCGTTGCTTTGCAACTTAATACCTGGAGGGGTTCGGATGATAACCTGAAGGTGGACTTTTTAGGCATAGATGCAGTTGGATGGCGGTCTATGTACTTTGTCGTAATGCCCAATTAAATCTCACTATACTTATCATGTCATGTATGTGCATTGTTATGCCCTCTCTATTTGTCAATTGCCCGACTGTAATTTGTTCACCCAACATGCTTTTATCTTATGGGAGAGACACCTCTAGTGAACCGTGGACCCCGGTCCATTCTTTAATACTCGAAATACAAATCTGCTCGCAATACTTGTTTTTACCGTTTTCTCTGCAAACAATCATCTTCCACACAATACGGTTAATCCTTTGTTACAGACAAGCCAGGTGAGATTGACAACCTCACCGTTTCGTTGGGGCAAGTACTTTGGTTGTGTTGTGCGGGTTCCACGTTGGCGCCGGAATCTCGGTGTTGCGCCGCACTACATCCCGCCGCCATCAACCTTCAACGTGCTTCTTGGCTCCTCCTGGTTCGATAAACCTTGGTTTCTTTCGAGGGAAACTTGCTGCTGTGCGCATCATACCTTCCTCTTGGGGTTGCCCAACGAACGTGTGAAATACACGCCATCAAGCTCTTTTTCTGGCGCCGTTGCCGGGGAGATCAAGACACGCTGCAAGGGGAGTGATACGTCCAAAACGTATCTACTTTCCCGAACACTTTTGCTATTGTTTTGCCTCTAATTTGTGTGTTTTGGATGCAACTAACACGGACTAACGC